>NC_143192.1:12090000-12292500 GCF_051530095.1 Phoenix dactylifera
GAAATGTAATCACTTTTTGTGATGAAGATGTAAAGGGGGTTCAGACTCCCCACGATGACGCCATGGTGATCTCTCTCACTATGGCGGACTATGATGTAAGGCGTGTTCTTGTGGATAGTGGAAGCTCAGCTGATATTTTGTATTACGAGGCCTTCCAAAAGATGGGCTTTTCCCGACAATTGTTGCACAAAACATCCACCCCCCTCATAGGATTCACTGGAGACGCTATCTCGGCCGAAGGTGTCATCGAGCTGCCTGTGACTGCGGGCATTGCACCCGCAGAAGCCACGGTGCGGCTCGGGTTCTTGGTCGTCCGTGTCCCCTCGGCCTACAACGCTATCCTCGGACGACCCGGACTGAACGCCCTTCGCGCGGTGGTTTCTACCTACCATTTGCTCATGCGGTTCCCCACAGCGGCCGGGATTGGAGAGGTCCGAGGTGACCAGCCGACCGCACGGCAGTGTTTCCTAGCAACTCTCAAAGGGAAGAAGCCCATGGAGGCCCTAAGCGTCGAGTCACTTGACGCCAGAGACGAAGTGGCCTTGCGGCACGGGGAGCCGGCCGAGGGCGTAATCGAAGTTCCCCTCGAAGAAGGCCGCCCGGACCGCACGGTCCGGGTCGGTGCCAACCTCGACTTGGAAGCTCGGCTCCGGTTAGTGGAATTCCTCCGAGCCAATGCAGATGTGTTTGCCTGGTCGGCGGCCGATGTACCTGGGATCGACCCGGAGGTCGTTTCTCACGCCCTCAACGTCGACCCGACCCACCGACCGGTAAAGCAAAAGAAGAGACACTGTGCCCCGGATCGGATCAGGGTGGTCGACCAGGAGGTAGACAAACTCTTGGAGGCAGGTTTCATAAGAGAGGTGAGCTACCCCGAGTGGCTGGCAAACGTCGTACTTGTCCGGAAGGCGAGCGGGAAGTGGAGGATGTGCGTCGACTACACCGACCTGAACAAGGCGTGCCCCAAGGATAGCTTTCCGCTTCCACGGATAGACCAACTGGTCGACGCGACTTCCGGATATCAGCTACTGTCTTTTATGGACGCCTTCTCCGGCTACAACCAAATAATGATGGCTCCACAGGACGAGGAGAAAACTGCCTTCATAACAGACCGGGGGCTGTACTGTTACAAGGTAATGCCCTTCGGTCTGAAGAACGCTGGCGCCACTTACCAGCGCCTCGTCAATAAAATCTTCAAGGAGCAGATCGGCCGGAATATGGAGGTGTACGTGGACGATATGCTGGTAAAAAGCCGCCATGCAGACCAGCACATTGCAGATCTGGAGGAGACTTTCACCACCTTGCGAAAGTTTCGCATGAAGCTAAACCCAGCGAAGTGCGCTTTTGGTGCTTCGGCCGGGAGGTTCCTCGGTTTCATTGTCAACCAGCGCGGGATCGAGGCCAACCCGGACAAGATCAAAGCCATCCAAGATATGTCCCCTCCGACCAAAGTGAAGGAGGTTCAGGAGCTCGCTGGAAGGGTCGCCGCGCTCGGACGATTTGTGGCAAAGTCGGCCGAACGCTGCCAACCATTCTTCAAGGTGTTGAAGCGCCCAAAAGACTTCCTCTGGACGGCCGAATGCCATGCGGCGTTCGACCAGCTCAAGGAGTACATGGCGTCTCCTCCCCTGCTGTCCAAGCCGCAAGAGGGGGAGATGCTCTACCTTTACCTGGCGGTCTCCCCAACCGCAGTCAGCGCAGTACTGGTTCGGGAAGAGGCAAGACTTCAGAAGCCTGTATACTACATCAGCCGAGTCCTCCGGGATGCCGAGACGCGGTACACGAAGGCTGAGAAGATCGCCTTCGCGCTGCTGACTGCGACCAGGAGGCTTCGCCCCTATTTCCAGGCTCATTCTGTCACCCTTTTGACCGATCAACCACTGCGGCAGATTCTCAGCAATCCAGAGAATGCGGGACGGCTGGTGAAGTGGGCAGTAGAACTTGGTGAGTTCGGCATCCGCTACCAGCCCCGACCAGCCATCAAGGCCCAGGTACTCGCGGACTTTCTCGCTGAGTGCACTGTGCAGGAGGCGGAACCTAAGCCGCCGGAGACACCCAGCCTCGATCTCCCGATCTGGACGCTCCACATTGACGGGTCGTCGAACCCTGAAGGTGGAGGGGCTGGGCTGGTCCTCACCAATCCCGATGGAGTGATAGCCGAGTATGCCTTGAGGTTCGGATTTCCAGTGACCAACAATGAGGCGGAGTACGAGGCCCTAGTCGCGGGACTCAAACTCGCCAAGGAGCTCGGCATCCGGCGTCTGAAAGTCTTCACCGACTCCCAGCTGGTGGTCGGGCAGGTTCGAGGGGAGTTCGAGGCGCGGAGCCCGACCATGCAGAGCTACGTCCGGAAGGTGCAAACACTCATTCCCGACCTCGGCAGTGTTGACATTCAGCAGGTCCCGAGGAGCGAAAATGCCAGGGCCGACAGGTTGTCCCGCCTAGTGGACGCAGACGCGCACAACTTGTCGAGGGCAATCTACCTGGAGACCCTGGATGCCCCGAGCATTGACGGGGCTGGAGCGGTGATGGCAATTGATCCGGAGCCGTCTTGGATGGACCCGCTCGTCGCCTACCTCGCCGAAGGAATCCTCCCTGAAGACGAAGATCAGGCCCGGCGGCTTGTAAAGAAGTCCGCCCACTACGTACTTTATGAAGGGAGGCTGTATCGGACCTCGTTTACCGCCCCCCTCTTAAGGTGCCTCCGCCCCGCGGAAGCGGCCTACGCCCTCGGCGAAGTCCACGAAGGCATCTGCGGATCGCACTTGGGGGCTAGGTCCTTGGCGCATAAGATCATGAGGCAAGGCTACTATTGGCCGACCTTGATGGAGGACTCGAAGGACCACGTGCGGAAATGCGACGCCTGCCAGCGCCACGCCAACGTCCAGAGAGTCCCCTCTGTCCCCTTGGCGCCAATCACCGCGCCCTGGCCCTTCGCACAATGGGGAATGGATATCCTCGGACCATTCCCCGTCGCTTCGGCCCAGCGGAAATTTTTGATTGTCGCCATCGACTACTTCACCAAGTGGGTGGAGGCAGAGCCACTGGCCACCATCACGGAGGCACAAGTCCGGAAGTTCGTGAAGAAGAACATCATTGTCCGATTTGGAGTACCTCGGGTCCTCATCTCGGATAACGGTCGACAGTTTGATAACAAGCACTTCCGGGACTTCTGCGAGGAATTTGGGATCGAGCATCGGTTCACATCCGTGTCGCATCCCCAAACCAACGGCGAGGCCGAGGTCACAAATCGGACAATCCTCCAAGGTATCAAAGCGCGGATCGGCCGGACGGGGCAAGCTTGGGTCGAGGAACTCGAGAATGTCCTTTGGGCGTATCGGACCACACAACGGACTCCTACTGGAGAGACGCCTTTCAGCCTAACCTATGGCACGGAAGCCGTTGCCCCCGTGGAGCTCGGACTCCCCTCGCCTCGGGTGGCCGCGCACCGACCCGAGGCCAATTCAGAGCAACTCCGAGGGAACTTGGATCTCTTGGAAGAGGCAAGGGAAATGGCTCAGGTACGGATGGCAATGTATCAGCAGAGGGTGGCCCGATATTACAACTCCAAAGTCCGACCGAAGCTTTTCAGAATTGGAGATCTGGTGCTGAGGCGAGCTAAGGCATCTCAACCTACGGAAGGTGGGAAGCTAGCGCCAAATTGGGAAGGCCCGTATAAAGTTCGTTGGGTAAACCGACCTGGCTCCTACCAGTTGGAAGCCCTAGATGGCCGAGAAATTCCAAGGGGCTGGAATTCCGCTAACCTGCGGATGTATTACCAGTAGAACAACAAGGCCAGAAAGACAATTTAAAAAGGTGCAATACTTTTCATTTCAATAATTTCTGGTTACAGTGGCGTGCTCGTGTGATTACAAGGAATTCCCAGAGGGGAATTAGGGAGTAAAGAAAGTAAAGAAGAGGTGGGGACCCAAACCCTCAACCCAGGGCGGCTGCAGTCCCACCAGAAGTGGGTGCTTCTAACCGGAGGCGCCATCCAGCACCTCACCAAAAAGAGGAGGAGCCGCCGCAGAAGAAGCTCCCGCTGCCCCCAGGGGAACGCCGCCTCCAAAGGATATTCCCATCTTCCCCAGTGGTAGGAAAGAGAAGGGATTCGAGGGGGAAGAGTATATGGAGGCGCGGTCCCGGATTGAGCGTCCGGCGCAGAGCTCAACCGGGAGGCTGAACTTCAAGGAGGGGAGATGTGATCCCGGATGAAACGCCTAGAGCGGAGTTCCGCCGGGGAGACCCTCCTTGTTGATCCCAGATGAAACGGCTAGTTGGCTGAAGTTGTAAGGGGAGCGCCTCCCCTTTCCTTCGACAGGAGTCTCTCAGTCATATGCCAAGGAGGAGGTCCGCGATCCATGGCAACCTGCAGCTCCGGCTTAGCAAATTCCATCGTACCTGCACCTGTATTTATAGCCAAGCTGCGGCCCCCTGGTAGTTCCGATACGGGTGGCTCCAATAAATGCAGGCGCACTGAATCCGGAGCCGTTCCGGCTCCCGAGGCGTATCTCCCCGCGATTTCCTAAGCGTCATTCTCCTTAAATCGCATTCTTTGTGCAGGACGATCCGGGTGACGTATACCCCTAGGTCCACGTGTCTCCGCTCGCGCCCAGGCCGCATCCTCCTCGAAGAACCCGCGTATCGCGGCCGCTCAACTAACACTCCTCACCAGCAGCAACTGGCGATCCGATTTCCCAGGTAACGCATTAATTAGCGTTTAATACCCTTCTCGTGTTCCCCCCAGGCAACGCTTGGAGGAGAGGAGAAACACGGTCGCGGCTGGGCACAGAGAAACCCCGATGGGCGGCGAGCGACAAGTGGCCGACCAACGAGTGGAATGTCCCGAGGCTCGGCCCTCGGATGCCTGGCTAACCCGATGATCATCCCGGGAGCAGACTAGCCGGAAGCCCCGACCGGTCGCCTCGGCTTGCGCCAGCCTTGGCCGACCAACGAGCGGAATTTCCCTGAGGCTTGACAACCCTCAGATGCCTGGCTAACCCGATGATCATCCCGGGAGCAGACTAGCCGGAAGCCCCGACCGGTCGCCTCGGCTTGCGCCAGCCTTGGCCGACCAACGAGCAGAATTTCCCTGAGGCTTGACAACCCTCAGATGCCTGGCTAACCCGATGATCATCCCGGGAGCAGACTAGCCGGAAGCCCCGACCGGTCGCCTCGGCTTGCGCCAGCCTTGGCCGACCAACGAGCGGAATTTTCCTGAGGCTTGACAACCCTCAGATGCCTGGCTAACCCGATGATCATCCCGGGAGCAGACTAGTCGGAAGCCCCGACCGGTCGCCTCGGCTTGCGCCAGCCTTGGCCGACCAACGAGCGGAATTTCCCTGAGGCTTGACAACCCTCAGATGCCTGGCTAACCCGATGATCATCCCGGGAGCAGACTAGCCGGAAGCCCCGACCGGTCGCCTCGGCTTGCGCCAGCCTTGGCCGACCAACGAGCGGAATTTCCCTGAGGCTTGACAACCCTCGGATGCCTGGCTAACCCGATGATCATCCCGGGAGCAGACTAGCCGGAAGCCCCGACCGGTCGCCTCGGCTTGCGCCAGCCTTGGCCGACCAACGAGCGGAATTTTCCTGAGGCTTGACAACCCTCAGATGCCTGGCTAACCCGATGATCATCCCGGGAGCAGACTAGCCGGAAGCCCCGACCGGTCGCCTCGGCTTGCGCCAGCCTAGGCCGACCAACGAGTGGAATCTCCCGAGGCTCGGCCCTCGGATGCCTGGCTAACCCGATGATCATCCCGGGAGCAGACTAGCCGGAAGCCCCGACCGGTCGCCTCGGCTTGCGCCAGCCTGGGCCGACCAACGAGTGGAATCTCCCGAGGCTCGGCCCTCGGATGCCTGGCTAACCCGATGATCATCCCGGGAGCAGACTAGCCGGAAGCCCCGACCGGTCGCCTCGGCTTGCGCCAGCCTTGGCCGACCAACGAGCGGAATTTCCCTGAGGCTTGACAACCCTCAGATGCCTGGCTAACCCGATGATCATCCCGGGAGCAGACTAGCCGGAAGCCCCGACCGGTCGCCTCGGCTTGCGCCAGCCTAGGCCGACCAACGAGTGGAATCTTCCGAGGCTCGGCCCTCGGATGCCTGGCTAACCCGATGATCATCCCGGGAGCAGACTAGCCGGAAGCCCCGACCGGTCGCCTCGGCTTGCGCCAGCCTTGGCCGACCAACGAGCGGAATTTCCCTGAGGCTTGACAACCCTCAGATGCCTGGCTAACCCGATGATCATCCCGGGAGCAGACTAGCCGGAAGCCCCGACCGGTCGCCTCGGCTTGCGCCAGCCTTGGCCGACCAACGAGCGGAATTTCCCTGAGGCTTGACAACCCTCAGATGCCTGGCTAACCCGATGATCATCCCGGGAGCAGACTAGCCGGAAGCCCCGACCGGTCGCCTCGGCTTGCGCCGGCCTAGGCCGACCAACGAGTGGAATCTCCCGAGGCTCGGGCCTCGGATGCCTGGCTCAGCGCCGGAAGAGTTTCCTGAGGCCTAACCCTCGGATGCCTGGCTTAGCGCCGGAAGAGTTTCCTGAGGCCTAACCCTCGGATGCCTGGCTCAGCGCCGGAAGAGTTTCCTGAGGCCTAACCCTCGGATGCCTGGCTTAGCGCCGGAAGAATTTCCTGAGGCCTAACCCTCGGATGCCTGGCTTAGCGCCGGAAGAATTTCCTGAGGCCTAACCCTCGGATGCCTGGCTTAGCGCCGGAAGAATTTCCTGAGGCCTAACCCTCGGATGCCTGGCTTAGCGCCGGAAGAATTTCCTGAGGCCTAACCCTCGGATGCCTGGCTTAACGCCGGAAGAGTTTCCTGAGGTTTAACCCTCGGATGCCTGGCCTAGCGCCGGAAGAACTTCGGGAATCAAAAGTCAGCAAGAAGCAACCAAGAGCTAAAAAAAAAAAGAGGACGAGGGCGAGATGAAGAAATATTCAACGTGCATTAATTTTCAGGGCCGAGGCCCATACAATTGGGCAAAACGCCGACATACAAAAATAAAAAAGACAATGGAAGGTACAAGAGGTCAGCTTGGAGGAACTCCCGGGTCGGGAACGCCGGGCTCGTCCGCGGGAGGTAGGGAAGCAGCAGGAGAACCAGCAGGCGATGGCGCCGGAGAGGAGTCCAGGAGGGAGATCTCGCTCAGGTCAACTTCGGGATACTTAGCCGACACCCTTGCCAGGCCCTCCTCGAAGCCCAAGGTGAAGGCTTCGGCCCCCGCGTCCGACGCGTCATGGACAAACTCGTCAGACTGGCGATAGGTCCGCACTGCCTCCGACATATCATGGGCGAACTCGGCGGACTGGCGATAAGCCTCTACCGCCTGACGCCCGATTTCCGCCCTCTTCTCGGCCAGCTCCGCCTCAGCTCGCTCCATAATCTGAGCCTTGGCCTCCAAGACCTTCGCCACAATCCGGCCTTCGGCCTCAGAGGAGACCCTCAGCAGATCAGCCTGAGCCTCTTTATGCTTCGCCTCGGTAGCAACCCGAGCGGCCTCGGCTTCCTTCAGGCGCGAACGGAGCTCTTGGACGTCCGTGCATGACTTCTCCAGGGCCGACTCCAGTTCGCCTAGTTTGGCTTCAAAAGAGCGGATTCGGTCGCAGGCGTTGTCGGCAGACCGCTGGGCCTTCTCCCACCGCTCTCGATAGTCCGCGATCTTCCGGGACTGCTTTTCAGCCCGTTCCTCCGCCTTCTTGACCCTGCTTTCGAGGCCCGAGGCGGCTTTGAGTTGCTCCCGAGCCTCTGACAGTTGCTCCTCCAGGGCGGCGAAGCCGAGTGCCCGCTCTTCGGCCTCCCGGAGCCTCGCCTCGAGGTCCCCGGTCGTCCTGCCTGCCGCAGCCCGGCCTCCCTCTTCCATTGCTTTCAGCCGGTCCTCGGCCTTCGCCAAAAGCCCCGCCTGTTCCTTGTAGCACTCCTCCAGACGGATCATGTACTGGGCGAGCTAAGAAATAGGAAAAATAAGGGAGTCAGGCGGAGAACAACAGAGCCAATAAATGGTGAAAGACGGCCAGAAGAACACTCACCGACATGAGACAGACGCAGCTGGCGGCCCCGACGTCAAAGACATCCAACTCCCGGACCCGCCGACGGTCCTTCTCCAGCAACACTGTTTCGATGAGATTTCGGGCGCCATCGGTAGTGAAGGCAGACCCCGATTTCTCCCCGGAGCCGGATGGTGGTTCTGCAGCCTTACCCTTATCCATCGCCTGGGGAAGAGTCCGGCTGATCACGCTCGCGGCGGGGGTCGCCCCAGGAATTGATAGGGTCCCGCTCGGCCGGGGCCTCGGCGCGTCCCTCCTCGAGTCATCAGGAGCCGACCGAGTCGAAGGCCGGGTTGGGGACCGATCACGTCCGACCCGTCCGTCTTGAGCAGGCTCAGGTGGCACCTCCGGAGTAGCGGCAACCTTACCACCGGAGGGCTGATACAGCGTCAGCTGCCGGTCGGTGCCCACGACATCTCCCTGACCGGTGGGCCCGGACTCGTCGGTCGGCATCGGAGGTATCTCCTTACGGGACTTCTTCGCCGGTGGGGCCCCGCTCGGAAGAGCTCGTTTCCTCCTCCGGACTGCTTCCAGCAGGGACGCCCTACCAACAGCCTTCGACTTCACCGACCGCATGACGTCGTCGACCTCTGCAAGAAGGACGGGATGGTCAGGGACTGAGAAACCGAAAGGAAGAAGGAACGAAAGAGAAGAAAAGAGCTAAAGAAACGATGGCGGACTCACGGTCGGTGGGGACCGAGCTCAAACCGACGTTCACCAAGGTATCCTCAGAAATGAGGCGGCCCACCGGGGGAAGCTGGCCCTCGGCGACCAACCCCTTCAAGGCGGCGACGCCCTCGGATTCCTCCCTCGACAACTTCGACAGGCCAATTGGGGACTTCACCGGCGTCCCCCAGATTGCCCTGATTTCCCAGGAGGGGTCTGCATCAACGAAAAAGAAGCGCTCCTTCCAGTGGTGAATGGAGGTAGGACCCTCCTTGACAAGGCCGCACCCTCGCCGCGCTGCGAAGCACCACCACCCTTTGTCCTGGGGGTGGCCGCTCAGGCCGTAGAGCTCCCAGAAAACGTTCAAGGTGGCGGGAATCGCATGCAAGCGACAGAGAACCTGGAAGACCGTCAGAGCACGCCACGAGTTCGGCACCAGTTGCGTCGGTGCCATTCCTAAACCCCGGAGCACCTGTAAGACTAGGTCTGAAGGGGGAAAGCGGAACCCGGCTTGGAGGATGCCCTCATTGATGGCGATCTTCCCTCGGGGAGGATGAGACATCCTCTCCTCAGGCCCTGGGAGCGTGGCATTGCAGGCCTCGGGAAGGTGGTACCGAGCCACAAATCCGTCTAAGTCCTCGGCGACCAGTTTTGACTTGATGCTATCTGCTCCCACTTCGCCCATCCCTAATGGCCAATCTACGGTCAGGACGGGGTCAAGAAGGAGGGAAAGGCCGGAACGACTGGGGTGCACTAGTACAAAAAGAAAAAGTATGAAGAGCTCAAAGTAGAAGAGTGGGAAACTCACTTGAAGAGGAGGAAGAACGGCTCCGAGAGCGTCAAAGGAAAAACAAGCGAACGTTTCGGCGGCAACAATGGTAGCGCAAAGGAGAAACTCGAAAATGTCCGTAAAGAAGAAGACGGACGGGGGAGGGCCCCCGATTAAATAGGCGAAAGGGCAAGTGACACCTCGATGACGCCAGAAGACGCCTGGCCGCCGAAGGGTCGCTCGCACCCCAAAGGCGAATCGACACCATTAAGGAAGGATGTCCGCCGAAATCCTCAGGTTGCCAGGTCAGCAGCAACCGCCATACGCCATAAAGAAGGCGGGAAGCTTGAAGCGCGCGCGCCTCTCCGAAGGATGGCGGCAATCTCGAAACATCACTCCCTTCACCTGTTCCCCTTCTGGTTCCAGGCTCGGAAGCGGGGGGCTACTGTTATGGGGGAATTGAGCCGCCATGCCCCACGTGATCGGCACGCGTATCCAGGAAAGCTACGGCTGCCCTATGATCCAGCATTCCGACCCCGAGTCGGACCTCCTCGGCTCCGCAGCCCGACCCCGGGTCGGCTGCCCTATGATCCAGCACTCCGACCCCGAGTCGGACCTCCTCGGCTCCGCAGCCCGACCCCGGGTCGGCTGCCCTATGATCCAGCACTCCGACCCCGAGTCGGACCTCCCCGGCTTCGCAGCCCGACCCCGGGTCGGCTGCCCTATGATCCAGCATTCCGACCCCGAGTCGGAGATCTTTTGATAACGACAGGCTATTCTCCAGAGGCACGCCGCGGCCTCCTGCTCCACTACTCCCTGCAACGGCTGTACCCGATGCTGCCCACGATCTCCTGTATCGACCGTACAAAGCGGAGCTCCACTACGCCCTGCCATGACCGTACCCGGCGCTGCTCCACGACGCCCCGTAACGGCCATGTCAGTGGCCATTCTATCGTGCCCCACGACGACAAACCCCCCTGAGAGACCTCCCAGCCAGGTATATATGCGGCTGGGGGGAGAAGGGGGGGTAAGCAATACCTCCCAGAGCACTCTCTCCCACTTGTGATTATCATCTCTCCTCCTCCAATCTCCTCTGACTTGACCGTCGGAGGGCCATCACCACCCTGGTGGTGGTGCAAGGCTTGTTTGCAGGTTCCTTGGCGGAAGGTGGAGCGCAACCAGCACCAACCAAGACAACTCAGGCGGAACCCCGTTCACACCGTCGTGTCAATCGTTCTCGGTTTGGACCACCAGCAACACATACATATATATGTCTCCCAATTAATACTCTCTCTCTCCAGTATATATATATATATATGTATGTATGTATGTATATGTATGTATATATGTATATATATATGTGTGTAAATGTGTATATATATGTATATGTGTATATATATATATATGTATGTATGTATGTATGTCGCCAATTTTTTAATTTTTTTTGTCCTTTTGATTTTTCATAATCATTTAATATTGACTCCTTGCAATATCGTATCCACTTTATGTGGTTTGTGGTAATTGTCTCAACATTTCCAAGCAAATCATTTTGTTTCCTTTCATGGGATTAACTTTTTGGTACATTCGATGCAAGAGTTTTTGTCTCTATACTACTATAATTTGGTACTGTGCACCACGTTGCTTCTTATTTGTTTCCTAACTTTAGCTAACTCTTGAAATTTTTTCACTATAATTAGGTTAACATGCAGTACATGGCTAAAGAATGCACACTCTAGTTAACCATTGCCAATGCCTTACATTATCAGTCCAAGGATTCAAATGGTGACTTATATCGGCTGTACTGCCTTGTACCGTACAAGCTAAGAATATGGTTTGAATTCATGGGTGAAACCTAGATTTTACCCTGGGAAAGGGGGAGGGGAGGCAACAATGATCTCAATAAAAAATTTTGATCATATGCATCTACGAAAAGTTGTTATCTTTCTCATAGAAATTACATGCTTAATGCCATTTTAAAGGATAAAATGTCTCTTTTACTTGTAATTCAGTGCATACACGGATTTGTCGTCATAAAAGGAAATATTAATGACTTTTCTATGTAGTACTGACTATATTTTCAAACTGAACAGGAGAAATAAGTATTTTTAACTAATGTAAATCCTATTATTTTTAACAAAGAAAACACTAACAAAAAAAAGAAAGAACAATTATGCTTAATTAGTTGAACTTTATTAATTATATAAGAAACACATGCTTAATTTATTCACTCCTTTCTAAAGGATATAGATTTTAGAATTTTCATAAAGTTAAATTACTATTCAACTATATGAAGAAAATCAATGATACATAGATAATCAGCAAAAAACAGGAAAGAACACAAATATCATGAATCCTTGAGATTAGAATAATGCATCTTACATCTGTAGGTACTTAAAACTAGATGAAGGAATTAAAAAGAACGTCTTCTCACTCTGGCATCGCACAGTGAACTAATTTAATGCATTTTTAATGGCAAGAAGAGCATGAAAAGAGGAGTTCTAACAAATTATTTCCTCCTTGCCATGGGAAAAAAAAGGACCCTGAAACTTAAATTTTGTCTTGATAGTTTCCTTTTCCATCCCTCTCTTGATCTAGGGGACTACAATTTCTTTTTCCAACTTTTCTTTCATTTTTTTTGGGGAAGAGATGGAGGATGCACTACAAAAGAAAAGATATCTCCCGGCGGTTTTTTTGATCTCTACCAACGCTTTTAAGCGTCAGCGAATTTCCAGCCCACGCACCCCAAAGCGTGGCTCAGACGTCGGGCAGGTGGGCGTGGGTCCAGTTTTTGCCGACGCTGACCCAGTTTTTGCCGACGTTAAGAAAAAGCGTCGGCAGAAACAGGGCTTTCCCGATGCTAATAGAAGCGTCGGCAAAAATGACATTCGCCGACGCTTTAAAGTGTCAGAAAAGCCGAAAGCATTCCCAGTTTTGGGTTTTCGCCGACGCTTTAAAGTGTCGGCAAATGTATTTTGGCCGACGCTTTAAAGCGTTGGCGTAGGCGTGCCTCAACTTTTTTTTACTAACGCTTTAAAGCGTCAGGATTGCTATTTTTGAAAAAAAAATAAAAATACGAATGTAAATTAAAGCCATATCAACCTGTGCTCGGATTATGAGGATGTATGCATTCCTAGCGGCACCATTTAACACTGAATCTGCATCGTCATGCCTTAGGAGCTTAAGAGCCTCCTCCTCTTGCAATGCAAAGACCTTAAGAGCATAACACAATGGGCATGTAAGATGAAGTTGAACAAGAAAAAATGTATAGACTTAAATTATCTCTACCCAACCACAGTTAATACTTTTCTTATGAAGATATTAAACAAAATGACACAGGAAATCTTTTAGACAGCGTTCAACTGACGTTCCTCACTGTAAGTTCTACTCAAATCTTGATTGCAGTTAGATCTTCAAATGGAACCTGATTGCATCTCAACAGGGCAACGATATGCGGTGTGGCAAAAACATATAACATAGTAATATTAAGTAAAAACTAACATTTTGAAATAATGAATCAATTTGGACAAGGAAATAGATAAGGAAGCTTGGGCATATATACTTTCAGGCAAAAATAATACATGAAACAAGATAAGGTATAATTTCTGCCACCATGTAAACTGAAAGGTTATTGTAATGTAAGACCTGTGGTGCAGAATCGGCACCAGCAGAGACAGCAGCCTGTGATGCCTTTAACACAGTGAGCCAATCCTTTTGCTTACGTGCTTCATTACACTTGGCCAAATGGGTCTGGATAGCATGCACTTGTGAGAAGTCATTAGAGCTGGTTTCCTTTCGTGATAGCTGGTAATGGTGAATTGCCTTCTCAGCTTCTCCCAGTCTGTGAAATATGTGCAGAAATATCAAGTTTTGTTTAAATAAGGCTATGGAAGAAGTAAATTATAAGGAAAGATGCCACCCTTCCTTTGAGTTTAGTACTCCACATGGAAGAAGATCACTTAGAATATAAGCCAATCATAATTAAATCAATATGTAAATGAGAACCTAGTGAGTACCTTTAGCTTACGCAGAGACCCAGAGATTTCCTCTGTCAAAAGAACCTGAAGATGATCAAAGCACATATTAGAGGTTCTAAGCAATTTAAAACAATCAATTCAAAATTCACAAGAATCCCCCTTTTTTTTAGCAAAATAGAGAGAAGGACCACAATACATAAGAGTTCCAGATGTTTGGAGCACTTAAGAAGCTTCATTACCTTAGGCATTTCAAAGCCAAGTAGCTCAATTTCCCACTGAACATAAGCTTCTTCAGGAACACTAGAAGGCCTGTTCATGAAATCTCATTAGTATTTTCAAGTGTTTTGTTCAGAAACCAAGATAGCCAATTGGTTTAGAAAATTGACCTTGTAAACGAGTTCCAAACAAGGTCTGTAACAGAGTGTTTAAGCCGGCCACAAACAGTAATGTCTGGATCACCTGAGCTTTCTCATCCTAAAGCAATAAAAGTGGTTTCACGTACAATTTTTTTTGAAAACAAAAGCTAAACGAACCATCAACCTCATGGATCATGCATATTTGTGTAATTAAGTCATACATTTCCTCCACCCATCTGAGGAACAAGAGCAGTAGGAATGATAACAGTGGTGCCAAGCATAACCAGGTAGTGCTGGAAACCGAGAAGGATAGCCTCCGCTGCATTAGAAGAGCCACAAAATTATTGATGTTGCATCGAAATTTCGCCATTAAGCCAAACAGGTGACGCTAACAGCCAAAAACCCACACCAGATGGAAAACAAAGTAATGAAACCCTCAAAGTAGAAAAAGGAAGAACATTAAATAAATCCTACTGAATTAGCAACAAAAGACCAAATCTAGTAGGAGCACCTACCCAGATAAGAGAGTAATAATACTTCAACTAGATACAAGCGGCACATATACGAACATTTATTTTCATATTAGTAATCAAGAAGCATATTAAAGATACAAAGAGAGTCAAGCAGGTCTCGAACGAGTAAACTAAATTCAAACAAATAAAAGTTAAAAAAAGAGAGGAAACAATCAGTTGTTATACAGCAAACACAATATAAAATAGCAAAAATTCGGGGAAAAAGAGAGAGAGAGAGAGAGAGAGAGAAATGGTGGTTTTGGGCTCACGCCATGGAGGAGGACTGGTTTCCTCATCAACCCGCGCCAGGTAGCCGTCGTCGATGCCGTAGGCGGAGGCGCGCACCACTGTGTGGACGGACCCGCGGACGCCGCGCGGCAGGAAACGGCAGAATAAGACGGCGAGCTCGGCGGCGCCGGGGGACTCGATCATGGGGAACATGAGTCCCTGGGGGCCGAGATCAAGGGCCTTCTTGGCCCAAGCGGCGGAGAGCTCCGGAAGGCGGAGGATGGCCGGGGTGCAGGCGGCGGCGAGGGCAAGGAGGGAGGGGAGGGCCTCCGCGATGCCGCCAGAGCCGTGCTCCATGTCGACGACCACGTAGTCGTAGCCGGCGAGGCCGGCGATCTCGGCGAGGGTTGGGGAGGAGCGCAGGAGGAAGAGGCCGTAGAGGGTCTCGCCGGCGATGAGGCGGGACTTGAGGATCTGCGGTTCGAGGGAGAGGGGGGCGAAGTCGGGATCCAAGGAGGCGGCGAAGAGGCGGGCGAAGATATCATCGCCGGAGCCGTTCTGCTTCTTGAATCTGGAGGGGGTTAGGGAGGGGGGGCGATGATGATGAGAGAGAAAGAGAAGACGAGGAATGGACGAGGAATGGAGATGATGATCCCCTCTTAAAAAACTCTGGAATGGGTTGAGGGTGGAGGGCGGTGGCCGGAAAAACGGAAGGAGAGAGAGGGCTCGTTTCCGACAACGCTTTTTAGCGTCGTCTTATCCGGCGACTACACCGACGCTTATTAGCGTCGTCCTTTGCCGACGCTTTTTACAAGCGTCCGCAAATTTTGACGCTAGACCAAATATTGCCGACGCTTGTGAAAAGCGTCGGTAAAACCGACTTTTCCTGTAGTGATGTGGATGTGTAATATATTTTATTTTTGCTTTTCCTTGTTCAACATGCGAGAGAGAGCTTGAGTGGTTCTGAGAGATTCTAGGAGGCAGTTGAGTTGTTGAGGAGACCACCAATTTTTGATTTAATTGTGATTACAAAGGAGAGGCAGCATCTCACTCTTCTTTTCTTATCAAAGGATTAAAAATCAAATATTAATATTATAAGAGGGGTGCAGGTATCATTAAACTATTAGAGCATGAATTTGGTCCTGGGGTGTGGCATCAATTAGTGCAAAGGTTTGGAGAACCAGAACTTTGAATAGCAAGGAGATTTGACAAGCCATGGAGGGCTATGGTCCCCCTCTCCTTTGCCTCTGATTTAATTAGGCGTCACCAAGATGTTACCTACTTGAATTGCCTGGAACTGGCTTGTAATGACCAAGGGCTTCATACTGAGCTTGAAGGTATTGTAGACCCCTTTTCGCTTTTGGTATTGGTAGATACACTATGTCGGTATGGACAAACAATGAGCTGTAGAATACTGTATCATAAGATTTAAACTCATGAGTCAAATTACAATGTTGTATGTTGGTTACAAGCAATTAATCTATCGATCCTTGTCCACTTCCCATGACAACTTATGATGCATCACTTATGGAAACATATATACCAAGCTCTTGCATATTTGTTGTGACAAGTTGTTATTTTTCCACTAGTTATAGGGATGCCTTATAACTAACAAATTTAAATTTTTTTTTCGAGGTTTGAAATTTTGTTAATTCTTCTAGTCTAACAATATCTATCTTTTTTCACGAAGCTTGAGGATGGCGTTGTTTATTTTTTTATCTTCATTGATGAATGACATGTTTGTTCTAATCAACGACTGTTTAAAATCATATTTTATTATTGTTACAAAGTTCCACTTTGAGAGTGTCTGGTTCTATTGCTTCATTTTGCTGGAAGAATATATTTTGTTGAGCTTGGACGTATATATATATATATACCACACTTAATGTTTACACCCATAGGAAAGTACATTGTTCTGGAAAGTGAAAGTCATCACCTCATTAATATTACTCGTAACCAAGATTTAGAGTCTCAATATTTCCCTGGTGCTTGTAAAGATATCTTGCCGGCACGTTATGGTATTAGTGCAATAGATCTATTGGTGTCAGGACATCAAGAAAAAGGAAGTGAAGACCGTGTGTTGGTATGGTACAAGTATGGGGGTTGTACGAATTACTGCTACAATCTGATATGGCTGGTATTGACTGATATTACTGGTGCTTATATTATTGCTTATAACTCGTCTTACAAATGCATGTTTAGAAGCGTTTAGATGATGCATTTTCTACCACATGCTATCTAGTTAATTGTATGTTATCGGGTGGATTTACCCCATACATTGTGCTGTTCATAATGTGAGAAAGTTATGAAAGCAACATTTCCTAAGGTACACCTATATTTGATGCTGCATAGTTCAAATAATCTATCATTTTTTTTCCATGGAAGTCAACCCATTATCTTAATTTACTAATGTTATCCATAGACAATTGATTATTAGAAAATTCAATCAACTCAACTAATTTGCTTGTGTTTACCCCTTTTACTTGACATTGCTTTGGCATCTTCTTATTCTACTCCATGAGTTCCTATTTAGGACAAAACCATGAAGGTCTTTGTTAGGGGGAAAAAAGGATAATGTTCTAATTTCTTGCTGATGCAAGATTAAAAGATATTTTATTGTATTTTTGGATATTTTCTTAGGCATTTTTTTGTATTTACCTTTAGAGTTCTATTTTGAGCAATATTGTTGTGCAAGAGTCATAGTTTAGTTATATCTATGGTCATATAGGTTATGAAGTTAGGATTTAATTTTAATTGTTATTTGGATAGTTTGGATGTAGCAGAATTTTAGATTGATTAGGAGGACATGAGCTAAATACATCGACGAACTTATGAAGATTATTGAGTTATTTTGTGAAAAAATTTCTATCTCTTGCTCTCTCTCTTTCTCTCCCAATTCTTCTACTACTACTTTTGCTCTTTCTATTCTTCTCTTAATTTGTATCTATTTTTCCTACAACCTAATATATTGTTGTGCTATTTTCTTATGCCTAAGACTTGAATTCTTCTATGAGTTGGTTATTGACCTTCACCAATGGACAGATTACCATTAGAAACGTGTTTCTGGAACCCACATATCCTTTGGAAGATTAAAACAGAATTTTTGCGACCTTCTTGAAATTTATAATCATCAAAAATCACTTTTCTACCATGGTTTCTGTAATAGGACAGTCAAGAGTTTTCATAACTTAAACCTAGTTTAATCTCTTCCCTAGGTCTACCAATGCATTATAGACCTTCCCCAATTGGTCTTGCATCACTTGATTATCCATTCTGGTTGTCCTTGAGTTTGAAGACCAAGGCCTTGTTTGGCATCACTTCCGGTTTCCATTTTTTTAGTTTTTGTTTAAAAATATAAAAATCGAGGCAAACATGGTATTTGGTAATCCAATTTCATTTTTAGTTTTCTAAAAATCTTTCTTAGTTTCTAGAAATTATGGAAACTAAATAACCTGGTTCGTAAAGTTTTTGAAAAACAAAACCATCTGTGGCGACCATCGTTACATCTATCATCATTGCTTCCACCATCCCTATTAGCCGCCGCCACCACCCACTAGCAATTATAGTCATTGCCGTCGGTGGCAACCACCATAGGCCGCTGCCTCCTAAACCATTGTCCCTACCATTGTCAATTGCTGGCGACCACAATTTTGGCATGGCGTCTCCATCACCAATGCCACCACTACTACCAAATGCAACCCAGATGACCACCAAACAAGTTTAAAGTTTTAGTTTACAATAACAAAATAAATTGCTTTTATGCCTTAAGAAAATTGAAAATTGGAAGTAATACCAAATGCTTTGCAAGTGTTTCATTACTCCCATACATCTCCTTCTTGGTGCTAGATCTTGTACCTGCACCATGAGGGTACAATATTAGCATGCCAGATAATGGGGTCGATTCGGTGTTCCAAGACTCGGTACACCTCCTCGTATCAAGTCTTAGTTCAGTACCAATAGTGTGGGATAATATGCATTGACAATGATTGAGCAAGTATCCTGCAGTACACGGGCTGCCCCACTCAAGCATGGGCCATAAGGCAATAAACGGACAACTGGCGATGGAGAACCGGATCTCTCTAATTCAGCAGCAGGCTTGAGAACCCCTACTCTCCTAACAAAGGGGATGCTTTGTTTGCATAGTTATGTATTCTTCCAAACTAAATATCAGGATGCAATGTTTTGCATATTTCAGTATGTGAAAGGTACTCTAATGTTGTCACATGTAAATCCATAATATGACTTAGCATAAGAGTTTTGATCAGTTCAAGTCCTAGGTTGATAGGAGAAAAACATGGTAACATGAGAAAGAAGCAAGGGGTGGTTGCAAGATCTTGCAATCTGAGCAAAGAGTGATCGACATGGGAATCCATTTAAGTGAAAATCTTGATGCAGGACAAAGGTCTGCAATAATGTTTGAAATACCATGGCGCAAGGGCACACTAGTATGTATCGATGTTATACATAGTGCATAACGCGATATGCCCCCTTCTCTACTTACAATTTACCAATGTGGGTGTGTAGAACCTAGTTGCACACTCCAGTCTTGGACAAAGGATTGTTGCCGTATGTAGCATTCGATCTGCTTGCAGGATCTCTGCTACAAAAATGCTTCTTTGGCCTTCGAGATGGCAAGACTGAATTCATTTGAAATGTTTGATATAGGTCCAACCTCCCGAAAATAAGGATATACATAGCTTAGGGGTTTCATAGTGCTTAGGAAAAGAACATGGAATTAGGCTAATTTTGGTGTAGCAAATAAATCTAAACTAAAAATAGAGAGAAAACTAATTGCTACGAGGCTAACCTAGGAGGTTTTGTAGGGATGGTATAGGAGCACCTCACCTTCCTCCTAAAACCTAAAAAAAGAAACGAGGGGATAGTCTAGAATCCAAAAACCGAGCTAAATTATGCTAATGTAGAAAATTAAACAAAACTTGTAACCTTTCTCCTATGAGTCCCGTCAAGTCCTCCTTCCCCTCCAAGAATGCAAAAGGGTAGAAACCGCTTCCTTCTTCTAATAGAGAAGCTATGATCTGAAGAAGTGTTCGCTTTCAAAAGCTCGAAGCTCCTTATATGAGAATTTTAGTGATTTTTTTACAATCTCTTGATCGTTCTCAGTCCCTTGGATGTTCAAATTTCTATAATACCTCTTAAGAAGGTCTAGAGCTTGTGCACCCAACATGGGAATAAAAGAATTAGCAAAAAATTACCAAAAAAAATGTCAAAATCGAGTGAAAATCAGAGGAGAAATCAGCTTGGGAAGTTGGAGTTCGAGTAGAAGTCGAAAGCCTACTAATGTTAGGGCCGGCACTTTCCGTACACAACCGACCCCAATTTGTGGTTCTTGAATCCATGACAAAGAGTCATGGAGGAGGAGGGGAAGATCTACGCTGAAATGGATGGGAATGTTGAGGAAGTATATGGCAAATCTCGTCAGACTTTAAGTTGATCTATAATAGAAATTATTGGAAAATTAATAAATTTGGCTCTGAATAGTTTTGAAAAGGCTACCGACTATCATCACAGTCATTGCAATCATATTCTTGATGGTAGTTTGGAGGGTGCAAGAGATTGGGGATTCGGCTGCATGGGGTTGGGGTAACCGTGAGGAAATGGAGAAAGGTTTCCCTAATTCTTGTTATGGAATCATTAAGTCAAGGATGCTTGCAATAAGAGAATCTAGGGTGCCGTCGCTAGGATAAACACAGCAAGACCCAAAAAAGGCTTCTCCTACTACTGAAGGGACTGAGATTTTTTAAACAAGCAAGGAGTAATAAAATAAATAATTCTTTTGGATTTTACAATATCTATTGAAGAAAGAAAGTAAAGAAAATAACTAGAAGACTTATCTTAATTAGAAGCAAGAAAACAAAGAAGACTTACAAAACTAAATCTAAGCTAGGATCATTAGTAAGAAAGAAGATAACAAGAAGGCAGACAAAACTAGGATAACTAGTTAGATTCTCACCAACCGAATTCCAATCATAGTCGCACTAGTCATCACTTGGGCTTTCCATGTCTCCACTAATGTATCATTGGCTTCGCGTAGGGCATTTTGGAGTCATCGAAAGAACAAAAGCCCTTTAGTCACAAGAAGGCTTTTATAGAGTTGTACCATAGTAATGTAAATCATATCACAAAGAACACTTAAAAGAGAGTAAACTTTAATTCAATTCACTATTCACTATGATGCAAAAGAAGGGCTTGCATGTGGTGTTTAGTATTCTAGTGTCCTTACATTGATAGAAACTCTTGGGATCCGCTAGAATTGGATTAGGAATTGCAAAATTATCCAAAATAAGGCTTCTGGAAACAAATCTCATGCCTTAAAGGCATCTAAATGAAAAATAAATCCAAGTGACAAAAGGCTCGGGCACTATTAGAATGAACTGATGGAAGCCTAGGTATTGTCACTCAAACCCTACTTTAACTAGAACTTGAATTCCTTCCAATTGTAGGTTTTTGCCTTTAATAACTAAACTGACAATAGGGGTATTACCATCAATTCATCTACCAATAATTTGATTCCTACCATTGGTTCACAAACTCAGACTACACTGATACAATAATTGCAGAACTTTCTCATGTGATGTCCAATTGAAGCAATTTAAGATGCATTGGAAAGCTTGATGATGGACCTGATAGAAATTGTTGCATCCCAAAATTCTACCTGCGATATTTTTAATTAATTCTTGAAATTATTTGTAGCTATGAGCACCTGTGAGTCATGGTGCCATGATATAGTCATGCTTGGCTATCAATTGAGGCTCCCCAAGGGCGGCCCACGATGCTTTGGTGTTGCTACTTTGTCCCTAAAAGCGAACATCAAGGCAAGGGTACTTCTGGCTTACATGATCCTTTCTTTTAATTCATTTCTGACCCTACTTTCTCCTTTTGTTATTATTATCTATTCTATTTTCGTCATGCTCAAGTCTATTATTGCTGTACATCTAATCTGTCACGCCCCAAATCTGGATCATGACACGGCCGTCCTATTGCAAATATATACATACAATAACACAAAGCCAGCTAAAATTTCATAACAGAAATGAATAATTTATTTATAAAATGTCATAATAAGTTTCATAAATAGAACGGTACAGAGCTTCTAAAATTTTAACATTTGATATTCTATTTTTATCTTTCTCAAACCTTGAAGTTCGTCAAGCTGCTTGATCCTAGCAATCTTAATTATCTGAAAAAAATGAATTAAGTGGTGTAAGCTATACAGCTCAGTAAGTAACTATGTACAATCTTACCAGATCAAGCATAATGTACTTCATGCTAATGCATTAATTTAAGAAATTAACAATTATAACAAAGTAAGCATTTTATATAGCATATAGTCAAATCAGACATAAAATAGTGGATGCCCAATCATGCAAGTTCATAAGGATGACTATGCATCACATAAAAATTCTTGTCATTATTCATGCTTGAAATCTGTACTTGCCATTATTCATACTTTAAAATTTGTACATGCCATGATTTATACTTTGAAATCCATACTTGCCATTATTCATGCTTTGAAATCCATACTCTTAGATAATAGTGCAGCTATGGCCGCTCCTATTTGTTGGGTTGTGGAGCCTGATCCATTTCCTTTTTTCGAGACCCCTATGTGCACTATGGTGGTGGAGGATCAAGGAAAGACAACCCGGAAAGAATTCGAGAAGATTTAGAGTTGAATCAGCAAAGAAAAAAATTTTCAGCAAGGTCCGGAGTCGACTCTAGCAGACTTGGAGTCGACTCTGGCACACAGATAGACTTGGCACAGTTTTTTGGAGTCGACTCCAGCAGACTTGGAGTCGACTCCCCAGTGTTGGAGTTGACTCGAGAACTCCAGGAGTCGACTCCCACAGGCAGACAGAGAGGCATTTTCTGTGGACTGTTGCCGAGTCAACTCGCAGAATTGTGGGAGTCGACTTGAGCACGATTTTCACGCGAGGCTGAGTTATGAACCGGATCCAAGCCAAGATTTTTTGAGCCCTAATCAAAGTAAGAGATTGGGAGGTATATATAGACTTCTTGAGGGACACGAGAGGTATGTTGCAACCTAGAGAAACCCTAGAACTCATCAACGAGAGGTTCCAAAAGTAGATCCTTTGTGTGCATTAGGAAGACGACGTGTTGCTCGTCTTGAGAGAGATTGTTTGCTGTGAGAAAGAGAGTTTGTTCTCTTCTCTTGAATCTCTGTAACTTCCTTTGATCATATAGTGAAATATTGATCTGTGCGGCTGTGGACGTAGGAACAAGAGACTCCGAACCACATAAACTTGAGTGTCTTGTGCGTTTGCTATTGTTTTTGCCGTGTTCCTCTTTCTCCTACTATCCTTTATATTCTGCAATCGTAGGGTTGATCCCTAACAACTGGTATCAGAGCTATCTGGTTCGAAGGAAAAAGTGGGAGCAATGGCGGCTGACGAAGGCAAGGTCAAGATTGACAGATTTGATGGCAAAGACTTTGGTTTCTAGAAGATGCAGATCGAAGATTATCTGTATCAGAAGAAACTTCATCTACCTCTTGAAGCTATGAAACCGACAGATATGTCACAGGTGTTAGATGTATGCCCTAGAAGCCAATTTGGCTGACACATTGTTGATTCTAGGGACATAATTTTGTACTTGACTGTTTATTATTGAATAAATAAAAGGCATCTTTTTATTCATATTATTTATGTGTCTATGAATCGTCCAAGGAATTAATAAGATGATGATACATATTTTCAAGAGTTGAGAATTTGAGCCATGTATCATTGGTGATTAATTTCTAAATGCTCCTGATCAATGGATCATCACGAGGACGGTGATCGATCCGATTAGTGCACAGATCACTTTTCTTCTGGATGGACGAGACTTGAGTCCACAGTGTAGGGACACTGAAGTGATAGTGCAAGTGCTTGTTAGAGAACAAGGGTACTGAGCGTGACCAAGACAAGAAGTCACTTGGATGTCTATCCACTCGTCAGTGACTTGCTTGATGTTGCAGTAGTGTGACTGGTCCTTTGACCTGCGGTGCTTCGGCTACTCACAGTGAGGTTATTGTAGTTTGACTGCACACATACATGGTCTCTAGCCATATGGGTCCATGCAGTGTAGATTGGCTGCAGTAAGTTCACTGTAGGAGTAGGGTATGCACCTATAAGGAATCTATCGACCTTGATAGAAGAGGAGTGATCCTATGTGATTTGTTAGACTGAGTTCTAAGACCTTGGCCAGGGCAGTAATATAAAGTGGAAAAAGAGTTTTCCACTACCAAACTCAAGTCGAATAAATCTTGACATATGACAGACGATGGGGTTTGACGAGTTGTCCATGACCTCCGTTCTGTAGGGATCCACGATAGTAGGACTGTATCACACGTTAACTGCACCTAGAGGTTCATCTTTCTATTCTACTGGGTAGCCACTACATGCTGCTAGGTGTCACTGGTGGATGGTGGGACTCATAGGGATTATCTTGATGATCGATAAACCCTAATGAGTTGAGTTGGAATCGTTCCAATCCATTGAAAGGAGTTTTCAATGATATTGTGATAGAGATCATAATATATCTCACTACCAGTCAGAGTAGAACCTATGGGGTTACACACACTAGAAGTATTGACCGATCCGATGGTTGAAAAGTGATTATGAATCACAAGTAATCAATTTGATTAATAAGAAGTTGAAGAAGGAACAAAGGGAATTAATTAATTGGACTTAAAACAAGAGTCCTACTTCGGGTAGGATTCCTAGAGTCCTAATTGGATTAGGACTGGGAATCCTAGTTGGAGTAGGACTGGGATTCCTACTTGGAATAGGATTCCTGCAATCCTAATGAGATTAGGAGTTTTGAATCAAAATTGGATTCCTACTTAGAGTAGGATTCCTAGAGTCCTAATCGGATTAGGACTTCGGATTCAAATAGAGTCCTAATTGGATTAGGACTAAAATTAAATATGTCCTAATTTGGATTAGGGTTTCTTAAGTCACAATTAATTATTAATCTAATGAATCAATAAGACTCCTAATTGGATTAGGATTGAAGAGTTCAATTGAGTCAAAATTGATTTAAGTTCTAATTGGATTAGGACTTACCTAGATTGGATCCTAATTGGTTCACCCTTGGGCTAAGCCTAATTGGATTAGGGCTTGACCACATTAGGGCATTTCAAACCCTACTTAATGTGGATTAGGGTTAACCATGAGGAGGGGAATATGCCTCTCCCTTTTCCATGTGGAGAAGGGAGAAGAGAAAGGTAATTACTCTAGGGCTCCTAGATTGTAGGAGCCCTAGATGGTTATAAAAAGGGGCAAAGGGGGCCGGCGCCCTAGAAGAGCTCTCCCTCTCCTCTTCCAATTCGTGGCCACCCCTCTCCCTTCCTTGGTTCAGCCGCCATCAGCAAGGGGAAAAGAAGAAGAGGCGTGCACCTCTCCTTGGCCTCCTTCCTTGGTTCCAACGCAGGGAAGAAAAGAAGGCTGCGTGGGGATTCTTCTTCCTCCTCTTCTTCATCCTTCTTCTTCCTCCTCTCAAGCACAATCAAGGGTTGATTGAAAGAGAGGAAATCAGCCATCAAAAGAAGTCTTTGCAAGGGAGCTAGCACCCCGGGAAGACTAGAGAGCTTTGATCGGATCACTGCTTCGTGTGGATACCCGTAGAGGCCGGACACTTGAACGGCTTCAAGCGAACCTTCATCCTAAACCACGAATTTCAGTTTGCGGTGATCATCTACCCGCACAAGGTGAAGATCTGATCTTCCTAAAGGTTTAAAAAGTTTTAATTCTTATCTAACTACGAACGGTTCATAAAACAACGTTCATGCGATGAACGTCGATCCCGCACATGCCCCCTTTCCGCTGCCATCTGATTTTTGTTTTGAAATATCAGCGACATGGGCGGGTTCCCAACAGTGGTATCAGAGCCTAGGCTTCGTAGATTAAGGTAAGAATTAAATATCTAAAGGCTTATTAGATCTGAAAATTGAATGATCATGCATGCTGAAAAATTCTGCATGCAGATTTTTCAGGGGTGCTGATTTTTGCATGCTGATTTTTATGTGATAAAATGATGATTCTAATTGCGTTGTTAATGAGATTACAAAGTTTAGAATCATGATTAGCATGATCAGCAACCTAAGTCATGACATAATCAGTTAGTTTTCAGATCTGAAAATTATAATTGTTGCATACGGTGATGATCATCGGATTCAAACCCTTTTGGTATCAAATGTAATGACCTGCGATGTGATCTGCGATGTCATGTAATTTTTCAGATGCTTGCATGCATCTTATTTGATGTTTTGAGAGGCCTGCGTGCCTCCTAAAAGGGAGATGTAATTTATTTTATTTTTATTTTATATCTGATTGTATTTCTGTGATGTGATGTATGTCAACGATCAAGTCGAAGATGATGCATGAGATGAGCAGGGGTCTAAGCGGTTGATGGCGATTGGATCAAGAGTTGGTCAAGGATCGAATCAAGGAGGCTTGGAACCAATTCAAGAGTTGAAGACCACTTGATCGATTGATGTGCATGTGCTTGTAATACGACCTAATTAGAATCCATGATCATCACCTATTTAAAGTTTAACTTTATTTGATGCTGCGATTATAACTGCCTGTGATGTACCGTTTGCATGTGATGTGAATGCGAGTCGGGTAGATAGGTTTACATGTGATGTAGCAAACCCAATTGAGACCTAAATCAAAACCTCCTCAATCAAGTCGAGAGTGAACCGACATGAGCAAGTCATATTAGATTAATTGATCTAATTGGTGTCTAGAAAAGCATGAAAGGTGGTTACTTAATTAGGACCTTATTCTCTGAGTAAGGGGAGCCTCCCACCTGCTTACCTGGCCAATTGTTCGATTACCTCTTATGAAGGGCTCAAGTTGCAAACACTAAGACCTGATTAACCAATATTAAGTCAATAGGTCTTCCACTGTAGTAGAGCTGCTAAGGCCTTTCTGATGTTGATTTGTCTCGGCTGGACACAGTGGTCAAGTTGCATCGGGGGGCTGGACCTCTCTATAGACATGAGATGTTGTAGGGTAAAGGTGGGGTTGGGCACCAATAACTGTTAAGTGAGGACCCAATGACGACTTTATTCCTACGGTTATACGGTGGGTCTGACTTAACTAAGAAATGGGACCAATAACTGTTAGGTGAGGTTTTCATGGCTTAGAGACCAAGTTACACTGCAACATGCTTGAGAAGCATTGTACAAGAGTTGTACATTCATCAATCTATGTGTCACCAATAACTGTTAGGTGAGGTGGCATGTAAATCGATGGGACCGCAGTACCCACTAGAAATCCTAGTCGTGTGGGATTTCTGTTTCCCTACCAGGGGAGTGTGAGGGATTCGAGAAAATAGTGGGAGTTACATTTATTCTAAAAGACCTTAGAACAGATTAGGATCAAGTACAAAAGTCTAACTAGAATCTTTACTCTCTGCAGATACAATGTCAGCTTCAAACCCTTTGACCCGTATTCTTGAGACCAACCGACTGACCGGAACCAATTACAAGGACTGGCTTAGGAATCTCAAAATTGTTTTGAGCTGTGAGAAAATAGGCTACATACTCGATTCAGATATCCCCACACTACCAACACGTCCTACTGATGTTCAGCGTGAGATGCATAAAAAATGGTTGGATGATGACATTAGAGTAAAATGCTATATGATGGCATCCATGTCTAATGAACTCTAATGCCAGCATGAAAATATGAAGACTGCTAGGGACATACTGGCACACCTGCAAGAGTTGTATGGTGAGCAGAGTCGCACAGCTCGTTTTGAAGTGTCCAAGAGGCTTTTCAAAGCAAAGATGCGCGAGGGACAGTCTGTCCATGATCACGGTCTGACCATGATCAAGGACCTGGAGGAGCTTGAGAAGCTCGGTATGGACATGCACAAGGAATTACAAGTGGATTTGATCCTACAGTCACTTCCTGATTCATTTGGTCAGTTTATAGTAAACTACCACATGAATAAGATTGAATGCACTAAGACTGAACTAATCAACATGTTGGTAACTGCTGAGGGAGCCTTGAAAGGTTCAAGGGGCAATGTCCTTGCTGCTGAGTTGACTTCTGGTTCCAAGAGAAAGTCTACTTGGAAGAAAAAGAAGCCTGCTAAGAAGCAGAAGAAAGACAAGAAGCCAAAGAAGGAAGTTCAAAAGAAAAAGGCTAACGACAAAGGAAAATGTTTCCACTACAATGTCGAAGGCCACTGGAAGAGAAACTGTCCTTCATACCTCGAGAGCCTGAAGAACAAGAAAGGTGACACACCTTCAGAAGGTATAGACTTGCTCATAATTGAAACTAATCTAACGGTTTCTTCTACTTCTAGTTGGATTATAGATTCTGGTTCTAGTGCTCATTTGTGCACTACCATGCAGGGTCTAAAGGAAAGTAGAAGGCTGGCGGAAGGTGCGGTAACCCTTCGGGTTGGCAACGGGGCAAAAGTTGCTGCTGTGGCTGTGGGCACCTACCATCTGCGACTACCGTCTGGATTTAGTTTATTACTTAGAGACTGCTATTATGTACCTGCTGCTAGCAGAAATTTGATTTTTGTTTCATGTCTAGCACAGGAAGGTCATGTTTTTACATTTGACAAAGACTGCTGTTCTATTTATTTAAGAAATAAAATAGTCGCACGTGGTTTCATGATCGACAGTCTCTATCATTTACATATGGATGTATCTGTGAATGTTACCGAGCAAGAAGTGAGTGCCAAAGGATCCAAAAGATCCAGAGATGAGATAAACCAAAGATATTTGTGGCACCTCAGGCTTGGCCATATTGGAGAAGACAGAATGAACAAAATGGATAAAGATGGGCTTTTAGGCTCATTGACTTCCGAGTCATATCCAGTTTGCGAGTCCTGTCTTCAAGGAAAAATGGCTAGACTACCCTTTGTAGGACATGGGGAGAGGACCACTGAAATACTTACCCTAGTACATACAGATGTATGTGGCCCATTCGATGTGCTAGCCAGGGGACGTTATTCTTACTTCATTACCTTTACCGATGATTATTCACGGTATGGGTATGTGTATCTTATGAGACACAAGTCTGAATCTTTTGAAAAGTTCAAAGAGTTCAAGAATGAAGTAGAAAAACAAACTGGAAAACCTCTTAAGGCTCTTCGATCAGATCGAGGAGGAGAATACCTTAGTGGGGAATTCCGAGACTATCTCAAGAAAAACGGCATAGTCTCACAATGGACACCTCCGGGTACACCTCAACTCAACGGGGTGTCAGAGAGGAGGAATCGGACCCTATTGGATATGGTCAGGTCCATGATGAGCTTCACTGATTTACCTATGTTCCTTTGGGGAGATGCCTTACTCACAGCGATTTATTTATTGAATAGAGTTCCCTCTAAATCCGTTCCTACCACACCGTATGAGATATGGCATGGTAAGAAACCAAGTCTGGGTCATCTCAAGATTTGGGGATGTCCGGCCCACGTCAAGAGACTACAGGCGGACAAGTTAGAGGCTAGGACCATAAGTGCTCATTTTATAGGATATCCTAAAGAGTCATTAGGATACAATTTTTACGTCTCAGAGGATCACAATGTGTTTGTGAGCCGTCATGCCATCTTCTTGGAAAATCAGTTTATCCTTGATAGAGGCAGTGGGAGGAAAATTGAGCTTGAAGAGAAAGTCTCTGAAAAGCAACGAGTCATGGATCCTATAGAACCCATTCATAAAGAGCCAGTACACGATGTCCCTCGACCACCTCGTAGATCTAGTAGGGTCTCCCATCCTCCCGATAGATACTTAGGTATACTAGAAGAGGATACCGAGGAAATGTTCCTAGTGGGAGATAGGGATCATACACAAGATCCCAAAACCTACGATGAGGCGATATCTGATATCGATTCCGAGAAATGGCTGGAAGCATTGAAGTCAGAGTTAGACTCCATGCATTCCAACCAAGTCTGGACCTTAGTAGATCCACCAGAAGGTATTGTACCTATTGGATGTAAATGGATCTACAAAAGAAAAATAGGTTCGGATGGAAAGGTAGAGACCTTTAAGGCAAGGCTGGTGGCGAAAGGGTATAGTCAACGCGAAGGCATTGACTATCAGGAGACCTTTTCACCTGTAGCCATGCTGAAATCCATCCGAACACTGCTTGCTATTGCAGCATTTCATGATTATGAAATCTGGCAGATGGATGTGAAAACTGCTTTCCTGAATGGATATCTTAATGAAGACATCTATATGGAACAGCCTTTGGGTTTCACTTCCAGTGATGGAGATCACAAGGTCTGCAAGCTGCAAAGGTCCATCTATGGACTAAAGCAAGCATCTCGGAGTTGGAACACTCGTTTCGATGACGCAATCAAAATGTTTGATTTCATCAAAAATGAAGAGGAACCGTGTGTTTACAAAAAGGTTAGTGGGAGCGCTGTCGTATTTCTCGTATTGTACGTGGACGACATCTTACTAATAAGGAATGATATTCCCATGCTAACCTCGGTCAAGGTCTGGTTGTCAAAAGAATTCTCCATGAAAGACCTTGGGGAAGCATCCTATATTTTGGGAATAAAGGTCTATAGAGATAGATCTAAAAGGATGCTTGGCCTATCACAGAAAATGTATATAGAGGAAGTGCTGAAAAGGTTTAGCATGGAAAACTCCAAAAGGGGTCTTTTACCCCTTAGGCATGGAATTCATCTCTCCAAGAAGATGTGCCCCAACACATCTGAAGAGATTCAACGCATGAGCAAGATTCCCTATGCATCGGCAATAGGAAGCCTCATGTATGCCATGCTATGTACACGACCTGATATAGCCCTTGCTGTGAGTGTCACAAGCAGATATCAGTCGAATCCAGGTGAAGAACACTGGACAGCTGTGAAGAATATTCTTAAGTACTTGAGAAGAACTAAAGATTTATTCTTAGTTTTTGGAGGATCATCAGAGTTAAAGGTAGAAGGGTACACAGATTCAGACTTCATGACTGATGTCGATGACAGGAAGTCAACATCTGAATATGTGTTCTTGTGCAATGGTGGTATGGTGAATTGGAAGAGTTCTAAACAACCGATCATTGCTGATTCTACTATGGAAGCTGAATACATCGCCGCCTCTGAAGCTGCTAAGGAAGGCTTCTGGTTCAAGAAATTCATTGCAGAATTGGACGTGATGACATCAGATGCTATAACACTCTACTGCGATAATAATGGCGCCATAGCCCTTGCTAAGGAGCCAAGGTCTCATCAGAAGTCTAAGCATATAGAGCGGCGCTTCCATCTCATACGCGACTATGTTGAGAAGAAATATGTAGAGGTGCAGAGAGTAGACTCCGCGGATAACGTGGCAGACCCGTTCACTAAGCAGCTGAGTCAGCAAAAGACTGAAGCCCACCTTGAGAAGATGGGCCTAAGATATATGACCAATTGGCTTTAGTGCAAGTGGGAGATTGTTAGATGTATGCCCTAGAAGCCAATTTGGCTGACACATTGTTGATTCTAGGGACATAATTTTGTACTTGACTGTTTATTATTGAATAAATAAAAGGCATCTTTTCATTCATATTATTTATGTGTCTATGAATCGTCCAAGAAATTAATAAGATGATGATACATATTTTCAAGAGTTGAGAATTTGAGCCATGTATCATTGGTGATTAATTTCTAAATGCTCCTGATCAATGGATCATCACGAGGACGGTGATCGATCCGATCAGTGCACAGATCACTTTTCTTCTGGATGGACGAGACTTGAGTCCACAGTGTAGGGACACTGAAGTGATAGTGCAAGTGCTTGTTAGAGAACAAGGGTACTGAGCATGACCAAGACAAGAAGTCACTTGGATGTCTATCCACTCGTCAGTGACTTGCTTGATGTTGCAGTAGTGTGACTGGTCCTTTGACCTGCGGTGCTTCGGCTACTCACAGTGAGGTTATTGTAGTTTGACTGCACACATACATGGTCTCTAGCCATATGGGTCCATGCAGTGTAGATTGGCTGCAGTAAGTTCACTGTAGGAGTAGGGTATGCACCTATAAGGAATCTATCGACCTTGATAGAAGAGGAGTGATCCTATGTGATTTGTTAGACTGAGTTCTAAGACCTTGGCCAGGGCAGTAATATAAAGTAGAAAAAGAGTTTTCCACTATCAAACTCAAGTCGAATAAATCTTGACATATGACAGACGATGGGGTTTGACGAGTTGTCCATGACCTCCGTTCTGTAGGGATCCACGATAGTAGGACTGTATCACACGTTAACTGCACCTAGAGGTTCATCTTTCTATTCTACTGGGTAGCCACTACATGCTGCTAGGTGTCACTGGTGGATGGTGGGACTCATAGGGATTATCTTGATGATCGATAAACCCTAATGAGTTGAGTTGGAATCGTTCCAACCCATTGAAAGGAGTTTTCAATGATATTGTGATAGAGATCATAATATATCTCACTACCAGTCAGAGTAGAACCTATGGGGTTACACACACTAGAAGTATTGACCGATCCGATGGTTGAAAAGTGATTATGAATCACAAGTAATCAATTTGATTAATAAGAAGTTGAAGAAGGAACAAAGGGAATTAATTAATTGGACTTAAAACAAGAGTCCTACTTCGGGTAGGATTCCTAGAGTCCTAATTGGATTAGGACTGGGAATCCTAGTTGGAGTAGGACTAGGATTCCTACTTGGAATAGGATTCCTGCAATCCTAATGAGATTAGGAGTTTTGAATCAAAATTGGATTCCTACTTGGAGTAGGATTCCTAGAGTCCTAATCGGATTAGGACTTCGGATTCAAATAGAGTCCTAATTGGATTAGGACTAAAATTAAATATGTCCTAATTTGGATTAGGGTTTCTTAAGTCACAATTAATTATTAATCTAATGAATCAATAAGACTCCTAATTGGATTAGGATTGAAGAGTTCAATTGAGTCAAAATTGATTTAAGTTCTAATTGGATTAGGACTTACCTAGATTGGATCCTAATTGGTTCACCCTTGGGCTAAGCCTAATTGGATTAGGGCTTGACCACATTAGGGCATTTCAAACCCTACTTAATGTGGATTAGAGTTAACCATGAGGAGGGGAATATGCCCCTCCCTTTTCCATGTGGAGAAGGGAGAAGAGAAAGGTAATTACTCTAGGGCTCCTAGATTGTAGGAGCCCTAGATGGTTATAAAAAGGGGCAAAGGGGGCCGGCGCCCTAGAAGAGCTCTCCCTCTCCTCTTCCAATTCGTGGCCACCCCTCTCCCTTCCTTGGTTCAGCCGCCATCAGCAAGGGGAAAAGAAGAAGAGGCGTGCACCTCTCCTTGGCCTCCTTCCTTGGTTCCAACGCAGGGAAGAAAAGAAGGCTGCGTGGGGATTCTTCTTCCTCCTCTTCTTCATCCTTCTTCTTCCTCCTCTCAAGCACAATCAAGGGTTGATTGAAAGAGAGGAAATCAGCCATCAAAAGAAGTCTTTGCAAGGGAGCTAGCACCCCGGGAAGACTAGAGAGCTTTGATCGGATCACTGCTTCGTGTGGATACCCGTAGAGGCCGGAAACTTGAACGGCTTCAAGCGAACCTTCATCCTAGACCATGAATTTCAGTTTGCGGTGATCATCTACCCGCACAAGGTGAAGATCTGATCTTCCTAAAGGTTTAAAAAGTTTTAATTCTTATCTAACTACGAACGGTTCATAAAACAACGTTCATGCGATGAACGTCGATCCCGCACATGCCCCCTTTCCGCTGCCATCTGATTTTTGTTTTGAAATATCAGCGGCATGGGCGGGTTCCCAACAACAGGCCGACTGGGATTTAATGGATTGTCAGGCTTTGGGAGTTGTTCGCTTGACGTTGGCTCGAAACGTTGCGTTCAACGTTTTGGAAGAGAAGACAACAGCAGGTTTGTTGAAAGCACTATCGAATATGTATGGAAAATCCTCGGCCTCCAATAAGGTGTACCTGATGCGCCATTTATTCAATCTGAAGATGAGTGAAGGTTCCTCAGTTACGGATCACATCAATGAGTTCAATCTGATTATGAGCCAGTTGAGTTCGGTGGAAATCAGTTTTGAGGATGAAGTTCGTGCTCTAATTCTTCTATCCTCCTTGCCAGAAAGTTGGGGTGCAACGGTGACAGCTGTAAGCAGTTCCTGCAGCTCAAACAAACTGAAGTTTGAGAAGGTCCAAAATCTGATACTCAGTGAAGATATCAGAAGGAGGGACTCTGGTGTGAAATCTGGTTCGATTCTGAACACATCTGAAGGTAGAGGAAGAACTGTGCAACGCAGTGAAAACCATGGCAGATCGAAGTCTAAGAGGAGGAGCAAGTCTAGATCGAAAGGTGATGGCTGCTGGCATTGTGGCAAGATGGGCCACACGAGGAAGAATTGTCGGCTCAGAAAGAAGAATCCAAGCAAGGGGCAGAATGAGGAGTCCGTGAATGCAACCATAAATGAAGCCAACGATGCTTTGATTCTCAGCGTGGACAGTCCTATGGAATCGTGGATACTAGACTCTGGAGCTTCGTTTCATTCTACCTCACGGAAGGAGTGTATGCTAAATTACACTGCAGGAGACTTCGGAAAGCTTTATCTCGCTGATGATTAGCCTTTAGATATTGTGGGGAAAGGTAAAGTTCATATCAGGATGCTGAATCAGTCAGTGTGGAAACTGAAGAATATGAGGCATGTCCCAAGCTTGAAGAGAAACTTGATTTCTGTTGGGCAGCTTGATAGCGAAGGGTATGTTACTACCGTCGTAGGTGGTTCATGGAAAATTACCAAAGGAGCTATGGTGATAGCACGTGGGAACAAGTTGGGGACACTCTACATGACCAATGACACCAAGGATACCGTGGCATTAGCAGAGACAGGTGCAGATAGTTCTCTTTGGCATCGTAGACTCGGACATATGAGTGAGAAAGGTATGAAGATAATGGTGAAGAAGAACAAGCTAGCAGATCTGAAAACTGTTAATGTAGGTCTCTGTGAAGACTGCATATTTGGGAAGCAGAAAAGAGTCAATTTCTCAAAGGGTGGAAGAACACCAAAGACAGAAAAGCTAGAGCTTGTACACACAGATGTGTGGGGGCCTTCACCGGTAGCATCTCTTGGAGGCTCACACTATTATGTCATGTTCATCGACGACTCTACCAGAAAGGTTTGGATTTATTTCATGAAGCACAAATCAGAGGTATTTGTCACCTTTAAGAAGTGGAAAAGTCTAGTGGAGAATGAATCTGGTGCAAAGATAAAACGACTAAGGTCTGACAATGGCGGTGAGTATGACAGCAGTGAGTTCAAGAAATTCTGCGCAGTAAATGAAATCCGAATGGAGAAAACAATACCGAGCACACCGCAGCAAAATGGGGTGGCTGAGCGAATGAACAGAACCCTGAACGAGAGAGCCAATAGTATAAGGATCCATGCTGGTTTGCCCAAGATGTTTTGGGCTGAGGCAGTCAACACCGCAGCGTATTTGATAAACAGAGGCCCGTCGGTTCCCGTAGATTGCAAATTGCCTGAAGAAGAGTGGACAGAAAAAATAGTAAATTTGTCTCACTTGAGGGTCTTTGGGTGTGTCTCCTTTGTGCACATCAATGCAGAGAAACGGGACAAGCTAGATGCAAACTCCAAAAGGTGTTTCTTCATTGGATACGGTACAGATGATTTTGGTTACAAGTTCTGGGATGCGTAGAACAAGAAGGTCATCAGAAGCAAGGATGTGATATTCAATGAGTGAGTTCTCTATAAGGACAAGAATACTTCAGATCTTGAGAATGTAGGGGAGCAAAGCAAGGAAAAACAACAAGTTGAGTTGCAAGAGATTACAGAAGAAGACGTTGCTAAAAGAGCTCAGAGAAATTCTGAAAATTCAGAAACTGTTGCGGCACAACCTCAACCAAGTATACCGCAGCTGAGAAGATCTACAAGAATCTTGAGACAACCGGATAGATATTCATCCTCTTTACATTATCTGCTATTGACAGATGGAGGTGAACCCGAGTGTTATGAAGAAGCCATGGAAAGTGAAGATTCGGTGAAGTGGGAGTTAGCTATGAAGGACGAGATGAAGTCCTTGGATAGAAATCAAACTTGGGAACTCAGTTCACTACCAGAAGGCAAGAAGGCTTTACAAAACAACTGGGTCTACAAAGTTAAAGAGGAACATGATGGCAGCAAAAGGTATGAGGATGATAGTGTTATTTTGATGATTAACAAGCAATAATCAAGAGTATGTTACAAGTTAATTCGATACTTCATTTATAAGTCTGTTACTCTCAGTATATTTGTATAAATGCATTTCATTGTTTATTTGGATGAATCTAACCTTGAGTTGCAGCAAAGTGTGGATTGAGTCGATCCCAAGGATGATTGGGTCGACCCCGGCACATCAAGAAAGCATCTGGCACACTTCTGCAAAAATGGCACGGATGAACAGTAGTTGGATCGACCCAAGGAAAGCATGAGTCAACCCAAACCTCAAGCCTCTCAAAGACTCAAGAAAACAGTTCTCTGAAAACACTGAGAGGGTTGACCCAAGAGGAAGTTGAGTCGACCCAAACACTGAGAGGGTCGACCCAAAGGCAATGACAGAATACATGACAGAAAAGGTTCTCTGGAAACCCTGAGAGGGTTGACCCAAGTGGAAGTTGAGTCGACCCAACTGAACCTTGAGTCGACCCAAAGAAATGTTGAGTCGACCTAAGTGAAGGAAGGCTGAATTGCAAGTTTCTGTAGTTCTGAGAGGGTCGACCCAAGGAAAGGTTGAGTCGACCCAAGTGAAAGTTGGGTCGACCCAAGGACAGGTTGAGCCGACCCAAACACGGGCAGAAGCATAACGGCTAGTTTTGCAGAAGTACTTTTTGTCCTTCCAACAGTGAGTAACGGCTAGTTTTTGAATTCTAACCATTGGGGCTTGTCCAATGGATGAAGGAAACTATTTAAAGTGGCACTATTCATCAGAGAGAATATCCTTTTGCAAAATATCAAAGAGTACACAAGAAAGACAAAGTGCCCTAATCTTCTTCATCCAAGTGCTTCATTCAAGAGTCAAAAGAAAGTGGTTGAGCAGATTCAAAGAGTCATTAAGAGCTCCATCCACCCTTGAAGAGTGAAGCATCCTTGACAAAGAAGAGAGAAGTCACATCAAGCGATAACTATTCTCTAAACTCTTCTTTGTAGATTATATTGTTATATTTGCTCATCTAGGAGCTTAAATCTTCTTACTTTGGTTATTAAACTCCTTGTAAAGGTTAGTTGGTTAGCCCGCAAAATCAACGGTATAGGTTGATTGGTGAATCCGTAAAACCAATTGTAAAGGTTCGTTGGTGAGCCCGGAAAACCAACATAGGTTCGTTGGTGAGCCCGTAAAACCAACATAGGTTTTTGGTGAACCCGAAAAACCAAAGTGTAAAGGTTTTTGGATTGTGAGCCCGGAAAACAATCCAACTGTAATCCGCGGGATTATAGTGAATTTCCAAGGGGTCGCTTGGGGAGTGGACGTAGGTGCTTAGGAGAGCACCGAACCACTATACTTCTTGTTGTTTGTATTGTGATTTGTTTTAATTCCACTAACTCATCAATTAACATAAGTAAGATAGTTAAAATCAAGAGAAACTGTTGCCCAGAGATGGTCACCCAAGAGGGGGGTGAATTGGGTGTTTTAAAATTTTAGTCTAATTAAACAATACACACAAGTGTAGGTGCAAGAATAAAGTTAAAGCGGTAAGCACAATCAATCGCAAACACAGAGGTTTATAGTGGTTCGGAGCTTCCACTGCTCCTACATCCACTCCCCAAACACCTTTGGGAATTTTCCACTATAATCGGCGATTACAGTCCGGTAGTTTTTCGAGTGAACTACCCAACTCATTGTTTTAACCCGGGCTAACAACGAACCCTACAATCCCCCAATTTAAACTAGGCTTGGGACGCCTAACCCTTGTTCCAAGTCCCTTCACTGGAACAAGCACAATGTTTAAGAGTTTTACAAGAATTTAAAAGCTTCTATGAAAGCAAATAAATGAATAAAGAACAACAAAACCGGAAGAACCCTCTTTGCCGTTGAAAGCTTGGATGATGGTGGTTCTTCCGATGTGGATCACGTCGGCTTGAATGCGAGCTTTGATTGCCGAGTGGGAGTGAGTAGATGAGCACGAAATCAGATGAAGAAGGCTTGAATGCACTTGATTTCTCCTCTTGAAAGCACCAACTCCCTTGAGACTCTCTCTCTTTCTTCTCTCTTGAATGCTTTAGTGTTAGCTTGGTGAGAAGACCCTTTTCATGCACTTAAAAACTCCTTTTTATACTCCTGCAAGCAATAGATCCGTTAGAAACAAAAATAGAGCCATTAGGATTTCAAACAAAACCTGCAAAAATATGTCAGTCGCGTTCCAGGCATTCCGGAGACGTCTCCGCTTGAACGAGAGACATCTCGGCTGCATAAAAAATCCTTCGACAATGTCGGAGTCGACTCGGCGCTTTCTGGGGACGACTCTGAAGAAGAACAGCCCGATTTCTTATTTTTCTATTTTTCTGAGAGAGCCGGCTCGCATGCCTCGGGGGGACGTCTCGGGATTTTTGTGCTTTATGCGTGGGGACGACTCCGCGACGTAGGAGACGGCTCCGACGTTTTCTCAACGAAAAACGGGTCCTCTGGAATCCCTGAGAGAGTCGGCTCTGCGTCCTTCGGAGACGACTCTCGCGCATCCCTTGAAAACGGCCTTTCTGCCGTCTCTGAGAGAGTCGACTCTGGAAAGCCGGGAGTCGACTCCGACCCTGCGAGATGCCTTGGCAAGTGCTGGGGACGTCTCCAGACGTCCCAGCTTCTTCTCTGCGTATCGGAGATGTCTCTGAAACAAGCCGGAGATGTCTCGGCTGCCCCTGATCCGTTTTCTTCATCTCAAAAATCTTCAATAAATCCACCGAAAAATATGGGAACATGCCTTGACAATACTTAACAATATTCTTAGTTAAACACCTGAAATGCTCAAGTAATTTGTCAATATAAAGGGAATTATACTCTAGTATTTTGTATTCATCAAAATCCATTAGGGGGTCAACAATCTTCCCCTTTTTGATGATGACAAAACACTGAGTATATACAAAATTTAAAATTAAACATATACACAGTATTTGATCAGATGTACAAGTATTGTGTTTTGGTTAGAGCTAGATACAGTATGCATAATTCAGTATAGTCAATTGTCAGTTCTATACTTATGCATAAGCATTGATCTTAGTAGCTCTTTTGAGCAATTTTGGCATATCATCTATCACTTTTAGATTTGAATCAAGTTAAAGTGTAAATTGATGAAATATTGATGCTAAAGACAATCAAAAGCCAAATACTTTTGACTCCCCCTTTCTTTTCCAGAAGGACAATTGTCTTTAAGCCAATATTCTTCAATTTTATCTTTTCATTTTGTTGATTCTAATTAAACTTTCAAGTATGAGTGTGATAAACATAAAAATTTTACATTTTGCATTCCATATTCTACTTCCCCTTTTTGTCATCAACAATGAAGGGGACAAATTAGTGCCAATTTTCAGGATGCCTATTGGAATGGTTCTACTTCTTTTTTTAGGTTTGCAAATAAGATTTCAGCATCCATGTTGCTTTTTAGATTAGAATTCAGCATTTATATCTAATTAACATGAAACATTCAATGATTTGGGAAAGTGAATTTTACTCCCCCTTTGTTTTGGAATTCATTTCAGACCATTTAAATTCAATTATTACAAGTTGTGCTCCCCCTGTTTCATATGCATTGTCAAGTTGGCAAAATAGTGAAATAGTTGCACATTGTCAAGTTTGAACATTCAAGGTATATTATGACATTTTAACATCCATAGCACATCACAATATTCAAAAAAAAAAACATACTCCAAGATTCAAAAAGAAAGGATATGGCATTCATATAGCATTACAACATTTGATGCCATTACAAGGATTGATTGCAAACACAAAAGAAAGAGTTTCATATAAGCCTAGGGCTTTACAAAAAGATAAACCCTAGATGTCTACAAAATGTGCCTCACCGGCCAGCACCCTCAAGAGCCCCAGTAGCAGCTTCTACAAACTTATGAATTGCTAGCATTAATCTTCTAAAGTTATCTCCCTGAGACTGATTGAGCGCTTTCATTAATGCTTCAATTTCATTGGATGCTTTATCAATCCTCCCTCTAAGCTGGGCAGCCACACTGCCCAAATTGCCTTCAGGGCTCGTCAGCTCTTGAAGACTATCCGATATGATCTTCAATTCAACTTGTATCTCAATTGATCTTCTAGTTTGGTTTGATGCCACACAAACCAACTCTGACCCTATAGCTTCCATTTGAGTTCTAATTGCTTTCAACTCTTCCAAAAGTGCTTCATGTGAAGTACAGATAGGAGCTATCTCAGCAGAAACCACTGACCTAATTTCTTCCCTCATTTGCTGGCATACCATGGATGCTAAGGTGTGCATCTGCTCATCCAACAAGAGAGTCGATCCAACAACTGGAGGAGGAGGCATGGAAGTGGATGGTCCAGCCGAGCTGGAAGGTACATCAGGAAAAGGAAAGCTCTCTATATGATCAGTAAAGGGTATAGGGCTATGTGGAGGAGAGAGGTGGACAGGCTCCTGATGATGGATATCAGGCTCTACAGTTTGGAATTTTCTTTTACAAACCTTAACCCAAGACCCGTCTTTCTTGTAAAAATCCATCCTATGTAGTGTGCTCTCGTTATAGAAGTCAGTGTTTCTCAAGGGTCTCTCTGGCTCATTTTCAGGGATAGGAACCTTAAAATGCTTGAAAAGTAGGATAAAGACCATCCCATACGGCATGCTGAACCTGGAGTACCTATGACAGATTGAAATGTAGTTTAACATGAGCCTAGGAAGATTTAGGAGAATCCCTAACAGGATGTGGTGCATAATGGCCAAATCTCGCTCCGAAACGAAGTCGAAGCGACCGGTTTTTGGGAACAAGACCCTGTTGATTATGCTCAAAAGCAATCTCATTTCAGCATTGAGGTCTTGGGACTTAACAATGTCAAGAGGACCGCAGTTCTCTTTACCTAGAATTAAGTTTAAAGCAATCTCTCTTTGGGGATGTGAGGTCGGAGCCTCACCGTACTTAGGTATTTGCAATAAACTAGACAAGATATCCTCATTGACTTCTACAAATGTGCCTCGGACATACCCTGTGTACCCCGAGCTCCCTAAGGCCAAATTACCAAAAACTTCTCTCACTAAGCCAGGGTAGGTAGACATGTTTAGGGAACATAGGTGTTCCCAACCTTGGGCACAGAGTCTCTCTCCAATAGAGAACCCCTCACCCGCTAAGAATTGAAAATCTATATGCCTACCTGTTGTTACAGTGCGATTCGCACAGGAGGGAGTCACGGTTGGCGGAGCAACCGGAGAAGACGGCGCGGAGGGCTCTTCCCGCCGTTCCTCGTCGTTCGCCACCCTAGGACGCCTCCCACCGCTACGCCTAGCTTTCTTAGGTGCCATCGATCGGAAATCTTGGGAAATGGGCAGTGATTTTGGTTCGATTGGTGGTGGAGAGAAGATGGATGCGAGGGTTTAGGGTTTTGTTGGGGACGATGGAAAACAGCTCGGGACGGCTCGAGCGGTTTCGGCCTGTTTAAAAAAATTCATTCTGTCCCCAAGACGTCTCCGCGACTAATGCGAGACGTCTCGCCGGGGGGACGTCTCTGCGATTTGCCAGAGACGTCTCCGACACTGAAAAAAAATTTTAGAACGTTTCCAATCTTCTCCCAATTCGTTTTATTCAACCTCAATGATCAGTTTAATTTCTTTTGGCGATTATTAAGTGAGCTTGCTTGTGATCCTCCCCCTTAATAATTCATCCTATAAAAGCTTGACAATGATTTTTGAATTATCAATATTGAAATGAGGAATGTTTGATCAAATTTCGAATGCCTATGGAATAGGCTCTGAAAATATCTCTATGAAGAGTCCAAGGGGGATAACTATCCTCCGAAAGTCAAACAATTCGTCATCTAATTTGATAGATTCATATTTTCACTTATTAGGCACTAGGTTTGCTATATGTGACCTTGAAGTGTATTATGAGTTTGAGTAGCATTCATATGTACCTCTAGAGCATACAAAGCATTGCATATGTTTGAGGAGTTAAATCATTTAAGCTATAGCATTGAAGTCAAATCATGCTTGCATTACAAATTCAATCTACTTGCTAGGATCATACAAGCACAAGGCATTCCTTAAAAAATTGAACCTATCTTTACAAAGGGGCTTTGTAAAGATGTCGGCCAATTGATTTTCAGTGCATACATACTCAATCAATACATCATTTTTCAACACATGATCTCTTATAAAGTGATGCCTAATCTCTATGTGTTTTGATTTAGAGTGTTGGACAGAATTTTTTGTTAAATTGATTGCACTTGTATTATCACATCTAATTGGAATATTGTCCATTTTGATACCAAAATCTTCAAGTTGTTGCTTAATCCAAAGAACTTGGGCACAACAGCTTCCGGCTGCAATGTACTCAGCCTCAGCTGTGGACAAGGCAACTGAATTCTGTTTCTTGCTAAACCAAGAAACCAAGTTAGCACCCAAGAATTGACAGGTGCCACTTGTGCTTTTTCTGTCGAGTTTGCACCCGGCAAAATCAGCATCGAAATAAGCAATTAAATTTAAATCAGATTGTTTAGAATACCATAAACCTGCATTAGATGTCCCTACTAGGTATTTGAATATTCTTTTAACAGCTTGTAAGTGTGATTCCTTAGGACATGCTTGGTATCTAGCACACATGCAAACACTGAATAATATGTCTGGTCTACTAGCAGTAAGGTAAAGTAAAGACCCTATCATACCTCTGTACAATTTGCAGTCTACACTTTTACCTTTTTCATCTTTGTCAAGCTTGCAACTTGAGCCCATGGGTGTGCTGATTTCCTTTGCATCCTTCATCTTGAACTTCTCCAACATTTCCTTGATGTACTTGGACTGACTGATGAAGATGCCTTCCTCTGATTGTTTTATTTGTAGCCCAAGGAAGAAGTTGAGCTCACCCATCATGCTCATTTCGAATTCTCCCTGCATAAGCTTAGCAAACTCTTGACAAAGACTATCATTAGTAGCACCAAAAATTATATCATCCACATAAATTTGCACAAGCAATAAGTCATTCCCTTTTCTTTTAATGAAGAGTGTTTTATCTACGTTTCCTCTTTTAAACTCATTTTTAATTAGAAAATTACTTAATCTTTCATACCAAGCCCTAGGGGCTTGCTTAAGTCCATACAATGCTTTATGCAATTTAAAAACATAATCTGGATGTAAGTGGTTTTCAAAATCTGGAGGTTGTTCTACATAAACTTCCTCCATTATATAACCATTTAAAAATGCACTTTTTACATCCATTTGATAGAGTTTGAAATTCATGAAGTATGCATATGCCAAAAGTAGTCTAATAGCCTCTAACCTAGCAACAGGAGCGAAGGTTTCATCAAAATCTATGCCTTCTTCCTGATTGTAGCCTTTGGCTACCAACCTAGCTTTGTTTCTTATTACTACTCCATCTTCATCTAGTTTATTTCTATATACCCACTTGGTGCCTATAATTGAAACATTAGGGGGTCTTTTCATTAGAGTCCAAACTTGATTTCTTTCAAATTGGTTTAATTCCTCTTGCATAGCATTTATCCAATTTTCATCTTTTTCGGCTTCCTCTAGTGATTTAGGCTCTATTTGTGAAACGAATGCAAGATAATTACTAGTATTTCTTAAAGAGGATCTTGTCCTTACCCCTTGTGAAGGGTCACCAAGGATTAGATCCCTTGGATGACCATGTGCATACCTTCATTCCCTCAGAAGATCTTGATTTCTTGCTTGGAGTTGATCTTCTTCATCTTGCTGAATTGTATCTTCCTTGATTTCATCCTCATGTTGTTTGTCTTGTATGGAGAACTCCTTCATTCTATCTTCAAGTATACCTGCATCACCATCTTCTTCTTTTCTAGAAGAATCTCCATTAGCTTCATCAAAAACAACATGAATGGACTCTCCAACAACGAGAGTTCTCTTGTTGAAGACCCTGTATGCTCTACTAGATGAGGAATAACCTAAAAAGATCCCCTCATCTGATTTAGCACTAAATTTACTTAGATTATCCTTTCCATTGTTTAAAATAAAGCAGCGACAACCGAAAACATGAAAATAACTTATATTGGGCTTCTTATTTTTCAACAACCCATAAGGTGTTTTCTTAATAGATCTAACTAAAGCACGGTTTAAAATATGGCAAGCAATATTGATTACTTCAGCCCAAAAATACTTTGGTAGATCCGATTCGCACAACATGGTACGAGCCATATCTGCTAGTGTGTGATTCTTCCTTTCTACTACCCCATTTTGTTGGGGTGTCCTAGGGGCCGAAAAATTGTGATTGATACTGTTTTCTTCACAAAATTTTTCAAAATGCTAATTTTCAAACTCGGTACCATGACCACTCCTAATTGCTTTTAGTTTAAGGTTAAGTTCATTTAAAATCCTATTATGAAACTTGATAAAGGCGGGAAAGGACTCATCTTTGTGGGCAAGGAATGAAACCCATGTAACACGTGAAAAATTATCAACAATTACAAGACCAAACTTCTTACCCCCTAGACTAGCAGTTCTAGTGGGTCCAAATAAATCCATGTGAATTAGTTCTAAGGGTTTTGATGTTGAAACTATGTTCTTAGGTTTGAAAGAGCTTCTTGTTTGTTTTCCTAGTTGACATGCAGCACAAAATTTGTTCTTTTCAAAATCTATTTTTGGTAGTCCTTTAACTAGATCTTTTCTAATCAATTTAGAAATCAAATCCATGCTAGCATGTCCTAACCTACGATGCCATAACCAGCTAGTCTCATTGACCTTGGCATCCATGGCTACAAGACATTGGCCATCTTTCATGGTGAGATCATCAAGATCTACCTGTTAGATGTATGCCCTAGAAGCCAATCTGGCTGACACATTGTTAATTCTAGGGACATAATTTTGTACTTGACTATTTATTATTGAATAAATAAAAGGCATCTTTTCATTCATATTAATTATGTGTCTATGAATCGTCCAAGAAATTAATAAGATGATGATGCATATTCTCAAGAGTTGAGAATTTGAGCCATGTATCATTGGTGATTAATTTCTAAATGCTCCTGATCAATGGATCATCACGAGGACGGTGATCGATCCGATCAGTGCACAGATCACTTTCCTTCTGGATGGACGAGACTTGAGTCCACAGTGTAGGGACACTGAAGTGATAGTGCAGGTGCTTGTTAGAGAACAAGGGTACTGAGCGTGACCAAGACAAGAAGTTACTTGGACGTCTATCCACTCGTCAGTGACTTGCTTGATGTTGCAGTAGTATGACTGGTCCTTTGACCTGCGGTGCTTCGGCTACTCACAGTGAGGTTATTGTAGTTTGACTACACGTATCCATGGTCTCTAGTCATATGGGTCCTTGTAGTGTAGATTGGCTGCAGTAAGTTCACTGTAGGAGTAGGGTATGCACTTACATGGAATCTATCGACCTTGATAGAAGAGGAGTGATCCTATGTGATTTGTTAGACTGAGTTCTAAGACCTTGGCCAGGGTAGTAATATAAAGTGGAGAAAGAGTTTTCCACTATCGAACTCGAGTCAAATAAATCTTGACATATGACAGACGAAGGGGTTTGACGAGTTATCCATGACCTCCGTCCTGTAGGGATCCACGATAGAAGGACTGTATCACATGATAACTGCACCTAGAGGTTCATCATTCTATTCTGCTGGGTAGCCACTACATGCTGCTAGGTGTCACTGGTGGATGGTGGGACTCATAGGGATTATCTCGATGATCGATAAGCCCTAATGAGTAGAGTTAGAATCGTTCTGACCCATTGAAAGGAGTTTTCAATGATATTGTGATAGAGATCACAATATATCTCACTACCAGTCAGAGTAGAACCTATGGGGTCACACACACTAGAGGCATTGACCGATCCGATGGTTGAATCGTGATTAGGAATCACAAGTAATCAATTCGATTGATAATAAGCTAAAGAAGGAACAAAGAGAATTAATTAATTGGACTTAAAACAAGAGTCCTACTTGGAGTAGGATTTCTAGAGTCCTAATTGGATTAGGACTAGGAATCCTACTTGGACTGAGATTCCTACTTGGACTGGGATTCCTACTTGGACTGAAAATCCTATTTGGAGTAGGACTGGGATTCCTACTTGGAGTAGGATTCCTACAATCCTAATTAGATTAGGAGTTTTGAATTAAATTTGGATTCCTACTTGGAGTAGGATTCCTGGAGTCCTAATCGAATTAGGACTTCGAATTCAAATTAGAGTCCTAATTGGATTAAGACTAGAATTAAACAAGTCCTAATTGGATTAGGATTTCTTAAGTCCTAATTAATTATTAATCTAATGAATCAACATGACTCCTAATTGGATTAGGATTGAAGAGTTCAATTGAGTCATGGTTCATTCAAGTTCTAATTGGATTAGGACTAGCATAGATTGAACCCAATTAATTCATGATTTGGACTAAACCAAATAGGAGCCCTAGATGCCTTTATAAGGCTTTGAAAGGAGGTGCCCTAATGATAAGTGAAGCCCTCCTCCTCTCCATCACGTGGCCACCCTCCTCTCCTCTCTTTTCAGCCACCAACAACAAAGGGAAAAAAAGGATCTTGGTGGCCTCCTTCTTCCTCCACCGTTTGGTTCCAACGCAAGGAAGAAAAAGAAGGCTGCAGGGCTTCGTTCCTCTTCTTCTCTTCATCCTTCTTCTTCCTCCTCCCAAGCACAATCAAGAATTGATTGAAAGGGAGGATATCAGCCATCAAAGTTATCTCTGCAAGGGAGCTAGCACCCCGGGGAGATAGAAAGCTTGGATCGATTTTCTGCTTCGTGTGGATACCCGTAGAGACCGGGCACTTGAACGGCTTCAAGCGAACCTTCATCCTAAACCACGATCATCAGTTTGCGGTGATCATCTACCCACACAAAGGTGAAGATATGATCTTCTAATGTTATTTAAAAGTTTTTAATCCTTATCTATCTACGAACGGTTTTTAAACAACGTTCATGCGATGAACGGTTGATCCCGCACATGCCTCTTCCGCTGCATCTAAATTTTTGAATTTTCTGCGGCATGGGCGGATTTCTAACAGTGGTATCAGAGCCTAGGCTTCGTAGATTAAGGTAAGGATTAATTATTAGTAGGCTTATTAGATCTGAAAATTGAAAGATTATGCATGCTGAAAATTTTCTGCATGCAGATTTTTTCTAGGGTGCTGATTTTTGCATGCTGATTTTTATGTGATAAGATGATGATTCTAATTGCATTGTTAATGAGATTACAAAGTTTAGAATCATGATTAGCATGATCAGCAACCTATGTCATGAGATAATCAGTTAGTTTTCAGAGCTGAAAATTATAATTGCTGCATGTGGTGATGATCATAGGATTCAAACCCTTTTGGTATCAAATGTAATGACCTGCGATGTGATCTGTGATGTCATGTAATTTTTCAGATGCTTGCATGCATCTTATTTGATGTTTTGAGAGGCCTGCGTGCCTCCTAAAAGGAGATGTAATTTATTATTATTTTTATTTTACATCTGGTTGTATTTCTGTGATGTGATGTACGTCAACGATCAAGTTGAAGACAAGGCATGAGATGAACAGGTGATCTAAGCGGTTGATGGCGATTGGATCAAGAGTTGATCAAGGATCGAATCAAGGAGGCTTGGAACCAATTCAAGAGTTGAAGACCAGTTGATCGATTGACGTGCATGTGCTTGTAATACGACCTAACTAGAATCCATGATCATCACCTATTTAAAGTTTAGCTTTAATTATTGCTGCGATTATAACTGCCTGCAATGTGCCGTTTGCATGTGATGTGAATGAGAGTCGGGTAGATAGGTTTACATGTGATGTAGCAAACCCAATTGAGACCTTAATTAAAACCTCCTCAATCAAGTCGAGAGTGAACCAACATGAGCAAGTCATATTAGATTAATTGATCTAATTGGTGTCTAGGAAAGCATGAAAGGTAGTTACTTAATTAGGACCTTACTCTCTGAGTAAGGGGAGCCTCCCACCTGCTTACCTGGCCAATTGTTCGATTACCTCTTATGAAGAGCTCAAGTTGCAAACACTAGACCTGATTAACCAATATTAAGTCAATAGGTCTTCCACTGTAGTAGAGCTGCTAAGGCCTTTCTGATGTTGATTTGTCTCGGCTGGATACAGTGGTCAAGTTGCATCGGGGGGCTGGACCTCTCTATAGACATGAGATGTTGTAGGGTAAAGATGGGGTTGGGCACCAATAACTGTTAGGTGAGGACCCAATGACGACTTTATTCTTACGGTTATACGGTGGGTCTGACTTAACTAAGAAATGAGACCAATAACTGTTAGGTGAGGTTTTCATGGCTTAGAGACCAAGTTACACTGCAACATGCTTGAGAAGCATTGTACAAGAGTTGTACATTCATCAATCTATGTGTCACCAATAACTGTTAGGTGAGGTGGCATGTAAATCGGTGGGACCGCAGTACCCACTAGAAATCCTAGTCGTGTAGGATTTCCGTTTTCCTACCAGGGGAGTGTGAGGAATTCGAAAAAATAGTGGGAGGTACATTTGTTCTAAAAGACCCTAGAACAAATTAGAATCAAGTACAAAATTCTAACTAGAATCTTTACTCTCTGAGGATTATAAAGTCAGCTTCTAGACTCTTAACTCATATCCTATAGAACAATCGTTTAACCAAACCCAATTATAAAGACTGGCTCCGCAAATTTCAAAATAGTTTTGAATTATGAGAAATTCGGGTATATGCTAGACCATGGAATCCCCGTGTTACCAATCCGTCCGATCACTGATCAGCGTAAGACGCTTGTTAAAGTGGACGAACAATGACAATAAAGTTAGGTGCTGCACAATGGCATTCATGTCCAATGCATTACAATGCCAGCATGAGAACATGAAGACTGCCAGGGACATTAAATCACCTGCAAGAGTTGTATGGTGATCAAAGTTACGCAGCTCGGTTTGAAGTGTCCAAGAGGCTCTTCAAAGCCAAGATGCACGATGGGCAGTATGTCCATGATCATGGTTTGACCATGATAAAGGACTTAAAGAAGCTTGAGAAGCTCAGCATGACCATGCACAAGGAACTGCAAATGGATTTGATCCCGTAATCCCTTCTAGCTTCATATGAACAATTTATAGTAAATTACCATATGAACAAGATTGTATGCACCAAAACAGAATTGTTAAAAAAATTGGTAACTACCTTAGGGACGCTGAAAAGTTCAAGGGGCATCGTTCTCACTGTTGAGTTGATTTCTACTTCCAAGAGAGAGTCTATTTGGAAGAAGAAAAAGCCTGCGAAAAAACAGAAGACCGACAAAATGCCAAATAAGGAAGTTCCAAGAAAAGGCCAATTGCAAGGAAAAATGTTTCCATTGCATCATGGACGGCCATTGGAAGAGGAACTATCCTACATACATGGGAAGGCATAAAGAACATAAAGGGTGACAGACCTTCAGAAGGTTTGTCAGATATGCTCAGGATACTTAGGGACTGTTACCTAGTGCTAGCAGAAATTTGATTTCTGTATTTTATTTAGCACAGAAAGATTTTTATTTATTTGAAAATTAAATTGATTCAAAATGGTTTTATGATTGACAGTCTCTATCACATACATATGGATGTATCTGTGAATATATCTGAGCAAACAGTGAATACCATAGGATCTAATAGATCCAAAAATGAGATAAATCTAAAGTATTTATGGCACCTCAGGCTTGGCCATATAGGAGAAGACAGAATAAACAAATTGGAGAAACATGAGCTTTTGGGCTCATTGACTTTCGAATCATATTTGATTTGTGAATTCTGCCTTCAAGAAAAGATGGCCAAATTATCCTTTATAGGACACAGGGAGGTCCACTGAAATACTTACCCTAGTACACACTGATGTGTGTGGCCTATTCGATGTGCAGGCTCGGGGTTGTAATTTTTTACTTCATTTTACCGATGATTACTCATGGTATGAATATGTGTATGAGACACAAATATGAAACTTTTGAAAGGTTCAAAAAGCTTAGATATGAAGTAGAAAAATAAGCACAAAAAACTCATTAAGATTCTTCGATCAGATCGAGGAAGTGAATACCTTAATGGAGAGTTCCATGATTATCTCAAGGAGAATGGTATAGTTTCATAATGGACTCCTCCTGATACACCTCAGCTCAATGGAGTGTCAGAGAGGAGGAATCGGACTCTATTGATATGGTCCAGTCCATGATGAACTTCACTGATTTACCCTTGTTTCTTTAGATAGATGCCCTATTTTCAGCTATTTACTTGTTGAATAGAGTTCCCTCTAAAGTCCATTCCTACCGCACCATATGAGATATGACATGGTAAGAAACCAAGATTTGGGGATGTCCGGCCCACGTCAAGAGACTACAGGCAGACAAACTAGAGGCTAGGACCATAAGTGCTCGTTTTATAGGATATCCTAAAGAGTCATTAGGATACAATTTTTTCATCTCAGAGGATCACAATGTGTTTGTGAGCCGTCACGCCATCTTCTTGGAAAAACCAGTTTATCCTTGATAGAGGCAGTGGGAGGAAAATTGAGCTTGAAGAGAAAGTCTCTGAAAAGCAACGAGTCATGGATCCTATCGAACCCATTCATACAGAGCCAGTACACGATGTCCCTCGACCACCTCGTAGATCAAGTAGGGTCTCCCATCCTCCCGATAGATACTTAGGTATACTAGAAGAGGATACCGAGGAAATGTTCCTAGTGGGAGATAGGGATCACACGCAGGATTCCAAAACCTACGACGAGGCGATATCTGATATCGATTTCGAGAAATAATTGGAGTTAGACTCCATGCATTCCAACCAAGTTTGGACCTTAGTAGATCCACCAGAAGGTATTGTACCTATTGGATGCAAATGGATCTACAAAAAGAAGATAGGTTCGGATGGAGAGGTAGAGACCTATAAGGCAAAGCTTGTGGCGAAAGGGTATAGTCAGCGCGAGGGCATTGACTATCAGGAGACCTTTTCACCTGTAGCCATGCTGAAATCCATCCGAACATTGCTTGCCATTGCAGCATTTCATGATTATGAAATCTGGCAGATGGATGTGAAAACAGCTTTCCTGAATGGATATCTTGATGAAGACATCTATATGGAACAGCCTTTGGGTTTCACTTCCAGTGATGGAGATCACAAGGTCTGCAAGCTGCAAAAGTCCATCTATGGACTAAAGCAAGCATCTCGGAGTTGGAACACTCGTTTCGATGACGCAATCAAAACGTTTGATTTCATCAAAAACGAAGAGGAACCATGTGTTTACAAAAGGGTTAGTGGGAGTGCTGTTGTATTTCTCGTACTGTACGTGGACGACATCCTCCTGATAGGGAATGATATTCTCATGCTAACCTCGGTCAAGGTCAGGTTGTCAAAAAGGTTCTCCATGAAAGACCTTGGGGAAGCATCCTATATTTTGGGAATAAAGGTCTATAGAGATAGATCTAAAAGGATGCTTGGCCTATCACAGAAGATGTACATAGAGGAAGTGCTGAAAAGGTTCAGCATGGAAAACTCTAAAAGGGGTCTCTTACCCCTAAGGCATGGAATTAATCTCTCCAAGAAGATGTGCCCCAACACATCTGAAGAGATTCAACGCATGAGCAAGATCCCCTATGCATCAGCAATAGGGAGCCTCATGTATGCCATGCTATGTACATGACTTGATATAGTACATGCTGTGAGTGTCACGAGCATATGTCAATCAGATCCAGGCAAAAAGCACTGGATAGCTGTGAAGAACAGTCTTAAGTACTTGAGAAGAACTAAGGACATGTTCTTGGTCTTTGGGAGAAGATCAGAGTTGAAGGTAGAAGGATGCACACATATTGATGATAGAAAGTCTACATCAAGATATGTGCAATGGTGGTTCAGTAAGTTGGAAGAGTTCCAAACAACCAATCATTATAGATTCTACCTTAGAAGCTGAATGTTAAGCCGTATCTTAGGGTGCAGTGGAAACCTTCTAGTTAAAAGTTCATTGCAGAGTTAGGTGTAATGTCATTAGATGTCATAACACTTTACTGCGATAACATTGGCACCATAGCACTAGCTATGGAGCCAAGGTCTCATCAGAAGTCCAAGCACATAGAGCGGCGCTTCCACCTCATACGCGACTATATTGAGAAGAAATATGTAGAGGTGTAGAGAGTAGACTCCGCGGATAACATGGCAGACCCGTTCACTAAGCAGCTAAGTCAGCAAAAGACTGAAGCCCACCTTGAGAAGATGGGGCTTAGATATATGACTGATTGGCTTTAGTGCAAGTGGGAGATTGTTAGATGTATGCCCTAGAAGCCAATCTGGCTGACACATTGTTAATTCTAGGGACATAATTTTGTACTTGACTATTTATTATTGAATAAATAAAAGGCATCTTTTCATTCATATTAATTATGTGTCTATGAATCGTCCAAGAAATTAATAAGATGATGATGCATATTCTCAAGAGTTGAGAATTTGAGCCATGTATCATTGGTGATTAATTTCTAAATGCTCCTGATCAATGGATCATCACGAGGACGGTGATCGATCCGATCAGTGCACAGATCACTTTCCTTCTGGATAGACGAGACTTGAGTCCACAGTGTAGGGACACTGAAGTGATAGTGCAGGTGCTTGTTAGAGAACAAGGGTACTGAGCGTGACCAAGACAAGAAGTTACTTGGACGTCTATCCACTCGTCAGTGACTTGCTTGATGTTGCAGTAGTATGACTGGTCCTTTGACCTGCGGTGCTTCGGCTACTCACAGTGAGGTTATTATAGTTTGACTACACGTATACATGGTCTCTAGTCATATGGGTCCTTGTAGTGTAGATTGGCTGCAGTAAGTTCACTGTAGGAGTAGGGTATGCACTTACATGGAATCTATCGACCTTGATAGAAGAGGAGTGATTCTATGTGATTTGTTAGACTGAGTTCTAAAAACTTGGCCAGGGCAGTAATATAAAGTGGAGAAAGAGTTTTCCACTATCGAACTCGAGTCAAATAAATCTTGACATATGACAGACGAAGGGGTTTGACGAGTTATCCATGACCTCCGTCCTGTAGGGATCCACGATAGAAGGACTGTATCACATGATAACTGCACCTAGAGGTTCATCATTCTATTCTGCTGGGTAGCCACTACATGCTGCTAGGTGTCACTGGTGGATGGTGGGACTCATAGGGATTATCTCGATGATCGATAAGCCCTAATGAGTAGAGTTGGAATCGTTCTGACCCATTGAAAGGAGTTTTCAATGATATTGTGATAGAGATCACAATATATCTCACTACCAGTCAGAGTAGAACCTATGGGGTCACACACACTAGAGGCATTGACCGATCCGATGGTTGAATCGTGATTAGGAATCACAAGTAATCAATTCGATTGATAATAAGCTGAAGAAGGAACAAAGAGAATTAATTAATTGGACTTAAAACAAGAGTCCTACTTGGAGTAGGATTTCTAGAGTCCTAATTGGATTAGGACTAGGAATCCTACTTGGACTGAGATTCCTACTTGGACTGGGATTCCTACTTGGACTGGGAATCCTATTTGGAGTAGGACTGGGATTCCTACTTGGAGTAGGATTCCTACAATCCTAATTAGATTAGGAGTTTTGAATTAAATTTGGATTCCTACTTGGAGTAGGATTCCTAGAGTCCTAATCGAATTAGGACTTCGAATTCAAATTAGAGTCCTAATTGGATTAAGACTAGAATTAAACAAGTCCTAATTGGATTAGGATTTCTTAAGTCCTAATTAATTATTAATCTAATGAATCAACATGACTCCTAATTGGATTAGGATTGAAGAGTTCAATTGAGTCATGGTTCATTCAAGTTCTAATTGGATTAGGACTAGCATAGATTGAACCCAATTAATTCATGATTTGGACTAAACCAAATAGGAGCCCTAGATGCCTTTATAAGGCTTTGAAAGGAGGTGCCCTAATGATAAGTGAAGCCCTCCTCCTCTCCATCACGTGGCCACCCTCCTCTCCTCTCTTTTCAGCCACCAACAACAAAGGGAAAAAAAGGATCTTGGTGGCCTCCTTCTTCCTCCACCGTTTGGTTCCAATGCAAGGAAGAAAAAGAAGGCTGCAGGGCTTCGTTCCTCTTCTTCTCTTCATCCTTCTTCTTCCTCCTCCAAGCACAATCAAGAATTGATTGAAAGGGAAGATATCAGCCATCAAAGTTATCTCTGCAAGGGAGCTAGCACCCCGGGGAGATAGAAAGCTTGGATCGGTTTTCTGCTTCGTGTGGATACCCGTAGAGACCGGGCACTTGAACGGCTTCAAGCGAACCTTCATCCTAAACCACGATCATCAGTTTGCGGTGATCATCTACCCGCACAAAGGTGAAGATATGATCTTCTAATGTTATTTAAAAGTTTTTAATCCTTATCTATCTACGAACGGTTTTTAAACAACGTTCATGCGATGAACGGTTGATCCCGCACATGCCTCTTCCGCTGCATCTAAATTTTTGAATTTTCTGCGGCATGGGCGGGTTTCTAACACTACCATGTAAATATTTCCAAGCCTATGTCCCATAAGTATGATCCCATTGTTAATTGGACTACTAATTATGCATAGGGAAGATTCAAATGACACTTTAAAGCCCTTGTCACAAAATTGACTTATACTTAGTAAATTATGTTTTAATCCATTAACTAACAATACATTGTCAATAAATGAGGAGGGTGATATAAAGATTTTACCAACGCCAATGATTTGGCCTTTAGCATTGTCTCCAAATGTGACTACTCCTCCTTCTTTTGATTTCAAGGTGACGAAGTGGCTCTTGTCACCGGTCATATGCCTTGAGCAACCGCTATCAAGATACCACATTCTCTTTTTGCTCCCGGCTGCAAGGCATACCTACAAAATAATCATGTGAAGCTCTTAGGTACCCAAGTTTTCTTGGGTCCTTCTTGGTTAGTGTAGTTGGTTCCCTTAGGAACCCATATTTTGGTTGTGTTTTTACCCCTTACAAATGTGTTCTTATTAGTTTGAATCTTTCTTTGAGTGCAAGAATAAGCTTTATGTCCATTTTTCTCACAAAAAAAGCATGTAGGTTTTTCAGTTTTAACATCTTTTGCTTTTACAAAAAAGTTCTTTAGATATTTTTGCTGTTTGCTAGTTTTGTATCATAATCCGGCTTTATTAAAAACAGCTCTTTGATTGGATAGAATAAGATTTAATTTTTCCGAGCTATGTGTAAATTTCTGCACAATTGGTTTATACTTGTGTAGCTCATCCTTAAGGTCCAAATTTTCTTTAGTTAATACTTCCTTATCATTTTTAAGAGATTTGACATTTTGTGTAAGTGAAGTATTACTATTGAGTAGGAATTTGACTCTTAGATTTAATTCTCTAATGAGTGTATTTGCAGTTTCATACTCAATGCTAAGTTCTGAAATTTTATCCTTTAGGTCAATAATGCTATCATTTTCATAATTTTTCTTTTCAATCAATAGGTTTTTAATGTCACCCTTCAGTTTTTGATTGGAGGCCTTTAGTTCTTTATTCTTTACTCCTAACATACTACAATCATTCATGAGTTCTTGGAAAGCTTCATATAATTCTTCTAAAGTAAAATCTGTAATTGAGCTTTGACATACCTCATCGTCGTCGAATGCCATGAAGCACAAGTTGGCGGTCTCTTCCTTCTCTTCCTCGGAGGAGGATGTGTCACTATCATCCCAAGTCGCTTTTAACGCCTTCTTCTTCTTCTTTCCATAGTGCTTCTTCTGTTGAGGGCATTTGGAGCGGATGTGTACCGGTCTCTTGCAATCACAACATATGATTGGGTCTTTTTCTTTTTCTTTTTTCTTTTCCCAATCATTTCTCCCTCCAAACTTCTTTCTTGGGAAGGCCTTCTTTCTTCTTATGAATTTTTTGAACTTCCTTACTATTAAGGCCAAGTCTTCATCTTCACTTCCCTCTTCACTTCCACTGCTTTCTTCTTCACAATTACTTGAAATGGCCTTGAGGGCGATTGTCTTCTTCTTTGGCACATCTTCTTCATGTTGCTTCATTGTGAGCTCATGCGTCATCAATGAGCCCAATAGTTCTTCAAATGCCAAGGTGTTGAGGTCTTTGGCTTCTACAATCGCCGTGACCTTCGCTTCCCAAGTCTTTGGCAAGGACCTGAGAATTTTCCTCACAAATTCTGAATTAGTGTAAGATTTACCCAAATTTTTTAGACCATTAATTATATCAGTGAAGCGTGTGAACATGCATGAAATAGTTTTGTTGGGTTCCATCTTAAATAATTCATATTTGTGAACTAGAATGTTCACTTTAGACTCCTTGACTTGATTAGTACCCTCGTGGGTAACTTCAAGCCTATCCCATATTTCCTTGGCGGAACTACAGGTGGAGACTCTATTAAACTCATTTACATCTAGAGCACAATACAATGTATTCATGGCTCTAGCATTGAGTTGAACCATCTTGCTATCATTCTCATCCCAATCCTCCTCAGATTTGGAAACCTGAACGCCATTAACTATGTGAGATGGTTCGTGTGGTCCTTTGATTATAGCCCTCCACAAGGTATAATCTTGTGCTTGAACAAAAATTCTCATTCTAGTTTTCCAATAGGAATAATTTGTCCCATTGAAAAGTGGAGGTCTATTGGTAGCCTGCCCCTCAGCAGGAACATTGTTGAAGGGTGTTGCGATCTTGATCTTTGGCAAAGACGGTTAGGTCTTCAAGAATACACAGAGCACCTGCTCTGATACCACTTGTTGCCCAGAGATGGTCACCCAAGAGGGGGGTGAATTGGGTGTTTTAAAATTTTAGTCTAATTAAACAATACACACAAGTGTAGGTGCAAGAATAAAGTTAAAGCGGTAAGCACAATCAATCGCAAACACAGAGGTTTATAGTGGTTCGGAGCTTCCTCTGCTCCTACATCCACTCCCCAAACACCTTTGGGAATTTTCCACTATAATCGGCGATTACAATCCGGTAGTTTTTCGAGTGAACTACCCAACTCGTTGTTTTAACCCGGGCTAACAACGAACCCTACAATCCCCCAATTTAAACTAGGCTTGGGATGCCTAACCCTTGTTCCAAGTCCCTTGACTGGAACAAGCACAATGTTTAAGAGTTTTACAAGAATTTAAAAGCTTCTATGAAAGCAAATAAATCAATAAAGAACAACAAAACCGGAAGAACCCTCTTTGCCGTTGAAAGCTTGGATGATGGTGGTTCTTCCGATGTGGATCACATCGGCTTGAATGCGATCTTTGATTGCCGAGTGGAAGTGAGTAGATGAGCACGAAATCAGATGAAGAAGGCTTGAATGTACTTGATTTCTCCTCTTGAAAGCACCAACTCCCTTGAGACTCTCTCTCTTTCTTCTCTCTTGAATGCTTTAGTGTTAGCTTGGTGAGAAGACCCTTTTCATGCACTTAAAAACTCTTTTTTATACTCCTGCAAGCAATAGATCCGTTAGAAACAAAAATAGAGCCGTTAGGATTTCAAACAAAACCTGCAAAAATGTGTCAGTCGCGTTTCAGGCATTCTGGAGACGTCTCCGCTTGAACGAGAGACGTCTCGGCTGCATAAAAAATCCTTCGACAATGTCGGAGTCGACTCGGCGCTTTCTGGGGACGACTCTGAAGAAGAACAACCCGATTTCTTATTTTTCTGTTTTTCTGAGAGAGCCGGCTCGCATGCCTCGGGGGGACGTCTCGGAATTTTTGTGCTTTATGCGTGGGGATGACTCCGCGACGTCGGAGACGGCTCTGACATTTTCTCAATGAAAAACGGGTCCTCTGGAATTCCTGAGAGAGTCGGCTCCACGTCCTTCGGAGACGACTCGCGCGCATCTTTTGAAAACGGCCTTTCTGCCGTCTCTGAGAGAGTCGACTCTGGAAAGCCGGAAGTCGACTCTGGTAAGCCGGGAGTCGACTCCGACCCTGCGAGATGCCTCGGCAAGTGCTGGGGACGTCTCCAGACATCCCAGTTTCTTCTCTGCGTACCGGAGACGTCTCTGGAACAAGCCGGAGACATCTCGGCTGCCCCTGATCCGTTTTCTTCATCTAAAAAATCTTCAATAAATCCACCGAAAAATACGGGAACATGCCTTGACAATACTTAACAATATTCTTAGTTAAACACCTGAAATGCTCAAGTAATTTGTCAATATAAAGGGAATTATACTCTAGTGTTTTGTATTCATCAAAATCCATTAGGGGGTCAACAGAAACCAATTCACCCCCCCCCCCTTTTGGCTTGTCACCTTGGGCAACAAGTGGTATCAGAGCAAGGTGCTCCAATAGTACTTATTGATCTCACAATCAAGAGTTAAAGATCATGACAACCCAAGTGGGATGTTCTATGAGTGAGGGACAATCCACAAATAGACCTCCTCTATTTAATGGCACAAATTACACATACTGGAAAGCTAGGATGAGGATATTCATTCAAGCTTTATTATGGTACATTATTACTAGAGGACCTCACACACCCACACTTAATATAGAGGGCACTATCATACCCAAACCAGAAATAGATTGGAATGAAAGTGATAGAAGATTAGCACAATTAAATGCAAAAGCAATTAATGTACTTTACTGTTCATTAGATGTAAGTGAATTTAATAGAATATCTACATGCATCTCTGCAAAAGAAATTTGGGACAAACTTGAGGTCACTCATGAAGGGACTAATCAAGTTAAGGAGTCAAAAATAAACATATTAGTACATAAGTATGAATTGTTTAAAATGGAATCCACTGAGTCCATAACTGATATGTTTACTCGTTTTATTGAAATTATAAATGGGCTTAAGAGTTTAGAAAAGTCTTATACTAACTCTGAATTGGTGCGAAAAATTCTCAGGTCTCTACTAAGAGTTTGGGAGGCCAAGATAACTACAATTCAGGAAGCTAAGGACCTCAACACACTGCAATTAGAGGAACTTCTAGGATCACTCATGACCCATGAGTTGACCATGAGGCAAAATTCAGAAGATGAGGTCAAGAGAAGAAAGACCATTGTCCTAAAGTCTACCACCCCTAAACAACAAACTGAGTCGGAAGATTCAGATGATGATGATGAACTTGATGAAGAAGGAATGGCTATGCTTGGAAGAAAATTCAGAAAATTTATGAGAGGTAAGAATAGATTTCATAAAAAGAAACCCTTCTTCAAAGGTAGCTCAAGCAAAGAAAAGGGTAAGGACAAAGAAAAGAAAAAAGAATCACCTATTTGTTATGAGTGTAACAAGCCCGGGCATTATAAGATAGATTGCTCGGAATTAAAGTGGATGGCAAGAAAACTGAAAAAGAAGAACTTCATGGCTGAATGGAGTGAAAGTGAGGAGTCAAGTTCGGAAGAGGAAGATCATCAAGAGACGGCCCAAATATGTCATATGGCCAATGACGATGAGGTAGATTCTGAACTTGAATGTGATTTTACTGTTGATGAATTACATGATGCATTTTTAGAACTCATGGAAGAACATAAAAAACTAATCAATAAAAATAAAGTTCTGAATGAAGAAAATCAATCTCTTATCAAAGATAAGTTAAAACTATCTCATAACTATGAAACATTAAGTAGGAAACTCACAAATGAAACCAAGAATCTAATTGCTGAAAATGTCAAGTTAAAAGAAGATGCTGAAAAATATAAATCCTTAGTAGATAAGTTTACACTTAGTTCTACTAAATTAAATATGATTCTTGATTGTCAAAAAGCTGTATATGATAAGGCTGGATTAGGATATAAAACAAATAGAAAACAAAAATACTTAAAGAACATTTTTGTAAAAGCTAAAAATGAAAATATTACTTGTCATTGCTGCAATAAATTAGGACATAAAGCATATGAATGTAACTATAGAAAGTTCAGTCAAAACAAATTGAGTAATAATCATAAGCTTAAATTCAAGAAAGTTTGGGTTCCAAAAGGAACATCAAGTACTAACCCTAAAGGACCCAACATAGTTTGGGTACCTAAAGCTCTTTCTTGATCTTTATTGCAAGGGTGTCTTGCAGCTAATAAAGTGGAAAAACGATGGTATCTAGATAGCAGCTGTTCAAGACACATGACCGGTGACGTAGATCAATTTGTCACCTTGGAATCTAAGAAGGGTGGAGTAGTAACCTATGGAGACAATGGAAAAGGGTATATCATTGGAAAGGGTAAAATTTTCATTACTCCATCTACTTTCATAGAAAATGTCTTATTAGTTAAGGGTTTGAAACATAACCTACTTAGCATAAGTCAATTTTGTGATAAAGGGTTTAAAGTCACATTTGAAGCATCAGTATGCATAATCACAAATCCTAAAGATAATAGCATTGTACTTATAGGACAAAGGCAAAGAAATATTTACATGGTAGATCTTCATGATTTAGGCAAGAAAAATGGATTATTCTTAATTACTAATGAAGAAAAGAAAAATGAAACAAGTTGGCTTTGGCATCGTAGACTAGGACATGCTAGTATGGAATTAATATCAAAACTAGTCAAGAAGGAATTAATAAAAGATGTGCCAAAATTAATTTTGAAAAGGACAAAATCTGTGGACCATGCTCATTAGGAAAACAAACTAAATCATCCTTCAAATCAAAGAATATAGTATCAACAACTAGGCCTTTTGAACTCATACACATGGATCTATTTGGACCCACTAGAACTGCGAGTCTAGGAGGAAAGAAGTATGGACTAGTTATTGTAGATGATCTTTTAAGATATACATGGGTTTCATTTTTGGCACATAAGAATGAAACATTTTCAGAATTCTTGAAACTTTATAATAATATCATAAATGAAAAGAAGCTCACCTTAGTAGCAATTCGAAGTGATCATGGTACTGAATTTGAAAATCAACACTTTAAAGAATTTTGTAATAAAAATGGTATCTCATATCAATTTTCAGCACCTAGAATGCCTCAACAAAATGGGGTTGTTGAAAGGAAAAATAGGATATTGGCAGAAATGGCACGCACGATGTTGTGCGAATCAAATCTTCCAAAGTACTTTTGGGCTGAAGCTATAAGCACTGCTTGCTATATTCTAAATCGGGTTTTAATACGACCAATAACCAAGAAAACTCCTTATGAACTTTGGAAGAATAAGAAACCAACTGCTAAATATCTTAGAGTATTTGGATGTAGATGTTTCATTTTAAACAATGGCAAGGAGGATCTAAGTAAATTTGATGCCAAGTCAGATGAAGGTATCTTCTTAGGATACTCCACATCTAGCAGGGCATACAGAGTATTCAATAAAAAAACTCTTGTAGTCGAAGAGTCAGTTAATATCATATTTGATGAGTCTGATAGTGAGTCTGCTAGGAAAGAGAATATTCTTGATGATGATACAGGAATTATTAACTTTGAAAAGTTGAATATTGATGACGTGTCAATTCAAGATAAGGGAGATGATTGCGTGCCACCACAATCTCAAAACTTGCCAAAGAAATGGAGGTATGCATATGGACACCCTAAAGACTTAATCATTGGTGATCCATCTCAAGGGGTAAGAACTCGATCCTCTCTTAGAAATTTAAATGATTATCTTGCTTTTGTTTCACAGTTAGAACCTAAGACTTATGAAGAAGCTGAAAAGATACCAATTGGATAAATGCCATGCAAGAAGAATTAAATCAATTCAAAAGAAGTAATGTATGGACATTAACTGAAAGACCAAAGCATAACTCTGTAATTGGAATAAAATGGATCTTTAGAAATAAATTAGATGAAAATGGGTTAGTTATAAGAAATAAAGCTAGACTTGTAGCTAAGGGATACAATCAAGAAGAAGGGATAGATTTTGATGAAACATTTGCTCCTGTAGCTAGATTAGAGGCTATTAGATTACTTCTAGCTTTTGCATGTTTCATGGATTTCAAATTATATCAAATGGATGTAAAAAGTGCATTCTTAAACGGTTTTATAGAGGAAGAAGTATATGTAGAGCAACCCCCTGGTTTTGAGAATCATGAATTGCCAAATCATGTGTTTAGATTACATAAGGCATTATATGGATTGAAACAAGCACCTAGGGCTTGGTATGATCGATTAAACAAATTTCTACTAAAAAATGACTTTAGTAGAGGAAATGTAGATAAAACACTGTTTTTCAAAAGAAAGGACGAAAATCTATTAGTGGTACAAATATATGTGGATGACATAATCTTTGGTGCCACAAATGATACTCTTTGCAAAGAATTTGCTGATTTAATGCACGGAGAATTCGAAATGAGTTTGATGGGAGAACTAAGTTTCTTTCTAGGATTACAAATCAAACAAACTAAAGAATGTATCTTCATTCATCAAACTAAGTATACAAAGGAAATACTAAAGAAGTTTGGAAATGAAAATTATATGGGAGTAGGCACTCCAATGAATCCTACTAGTAAGCTAGATAAAGATGAGAAAGGAAAGAGTATTGATATTAAGCTTTATAGAGGACTAATTGGATCCTTGCTCTACCTTACTGCTAGTAGACCAGACATCGTGTTTAGTGTAGGAATATGTGCTAGATACCAATCAGATCCTAAGGAGTCACATTTAAGTGCTGTTAAAAGAATCCTTAGATATTTAAGAGGAACTACGAACATAGGATTATGGTACTCAAGAGACTCCTGTCTAGATTTGCTTGCATACTCAGATGCTGATTTTGCTGGATGCAAATTAGATAGGAAGAGCACTAGTGGAACATGTCAATTCTTAGGAAACAACTTAGTATCATGGTTTAGCAAAAAGCAGAATTCAGTGGCACTGTCAACAGCTGAAGCTGAATATATAGCTGCTGGCAGTTGTTGTGCTCAAGTACTATGGCTTAAGCAACAACTAGAGAACTATGGAGTTAAGCTAGATAACATTTCTATTAAGTGTGATAATACTAGTGCCATCAACCTCACTAAAAATCCGGTTCAACATTCTAAAGCCAAACACATAGAAATAAGATATCATTTTATTAGGGATCATGTGCAAAATGGAAACATATGTATTGAGCATATATGCACTGAAAAACAATTAGCTGACATATTCACAGAACCCTTAAGTGAAGATAGATTCTGCACGCTAAGGAGGGAATTAGGCATATGTGATCCTTTTTATTGAAGAGATATAAAAGAGAGCAAGCAGTCTCATGATACATTCCTTCCATTTCTAAAAACCCATGAAACATGAGTCAAACTTGTAATCTATAGATTCCTTACTCATGTATCATTGTTCCAGAAAGAATTTGTAAGGATTGGAAGCAAGAAAAATTTTTAGAAGCAAGAAAAATTTTTAGAAGCGAAAAGGAAGAGAAAGAAAAAATTTCTGAACTTGAGTCGACCCAACCCAGAATAGGGTCGACCCAACGTTGAGTCGACCCAAGAAAATTCTTGAGTCGACCCAACGTCGGGACCCCACTATTAAAAGGGGGACCCGTGAGCTATCTAGGGCACTGTTTACCCTTTGTCCTCTTCCGAAAACCCTATTCCCCACTCTCCAATCTTCTCCAATCATCTCCAAACAGTAGATTAGTTCAAAATCTTGGAGAAATGGGACCCAAAAGAGCCATAGCCAAGTGATCCGGGAGAGTCTCACGGATCCAACATGCGGAAAGAGAAGCTACGAAGCCATCTACAGTGTCTCCACAAGGTGAGACACGTGTAGAGCCACCTCCTCCTCCCTCCCCTTCAGTACAACTTGCAAAGTTTGCGGGGAGACCGGTTACAACGGGGAGAAGGATCCATTCCGAGTTCTTTGATCAAGAAGGGTTCCGTTTGGGGGAATGGATCCGAAGGCAAGGTTGGGAGTATCTTTGCTCCCTAGATGTGGTGATATACCCGGGACTAGTTCGGGAGTTCTATGCCTTCCTCAAAACTGGGATGGGAGGGATCATATCGGAAGTTCGAGGAGTTAGGGTTCGAGTTTTCGAAGAGAGTTTGAGTGAGTTGCTTCATCTTCCCTGCGAAGGAGCAACTCCAGAAAAGCCAGAAAACAAGTTGAGAGCCCTGCAGTTAATTCTTGAGAATGAAGACTTCGACTTCTCGGAGCAGGTTATAGCGAGCTCTCTTTCTGCAGAGATAAGGTTGTTGCACAACATCATTGATAGGATTCTATTTCCGAAGAGCGGGAGATTTGATCTCATTACAGAGCGAGATCTAGTAGTTATGGAGCATATTATTCAGGGTATTCCCCTGAATCTCCCGGCCATGATACTGAGGCAGATGAGGAAGGTGATATGCAACTCCAGAGTATCTCTGCCTTATGGTATGATACTCACCTTGATCTTCCGACAGCACGACATATCGGTCGAGGGGGAGATCTCCAGGCATTTGCTTCATACTGATACATACACTGCACGATCACTTATTCGCATGGGCTATGAGAAAGTGAACGGGCAGTGGGTTCGTACTGGAGCAGGGATTCAGGATGATGCACCAGAGGGTGATGCACCAGATATTGGAGACCCTATCCCTGAGGATGAGGAGCATATGGATCATCCTACTGCACCTTCAGAGGCTGGACCATCGTCATCTGTTCCTGCGGGAGACACAGATGCGTTCTGGAGTAGGATGACTGAGCTTATGTCAGCTCAGACGAGGACTATCACTGATGGGCTGACGAGCCGACTAGATATCATGTTTGCTGAGATCAGTGATTGAGAGAGCAGATAGGAGCTATATGGAGAGAGAGAGAGACTCATGGACCATCTGTGCCACAGGCTGCTGAGTCAGAGATTTCGGCATAGAGTCATCCAGCTCACCGTGCTCCACGCCAGACTCAGTCTCATCAGGCTCGACCTCCCCTCGCCACTTATACTAAGAGGATGAGGACTAGATCACAGCCATTAGATACTCCCTAGGCTGATATTAGTATTTCTGTTTAGAGCCTAGGATATGTATCTAGTTCTCATATGTATTTTGTGTTGATCATGTACTTTAAACTTTGATTGAGGAACATTGTATTTATTTTTGTTTTTGGCATTAATTGTACTAAAATGTTCCTATTTTGATCAATGAAGTTTAAATATTTGTTAATTATTGTGTATATTCCCATGCACCTATTTGATGATAATAAAAAGGGGGAGAAGTAAGGAAAGACAAATAAGTTGTGTAAGAAAGAGAAATAAGTTGTCAAACAAGTTGAAAATTATAATAGGAAAGCATATACATTTAAGGGGGAGCAATTTGTAACAATGAAAATGATCAAATCTAAAATTTCTATTGAATTTCAGAATTTGGCACATAGAATTTCAGAATTTGGCACATACCTTTCACACCTCGATACATAATCTGAAACTCATGCTTTATCTCAAATTTTTGAAGTTTCATCTTTAATGAAATATAAAAGAAAGGGGGAGCAATTCAAAAAGTCAAATAGGAAAATATTTGGATAAAATAGGGGGAGACTTCACTCTCATATTTGAAAAGCTGAAATTCAGCAACTTGAGCCCTTTTAAAACTGATTTTAAGATAAGTATCAATAGGCTCATACTCTATATTTTGTAATCATCAAAAAGGGGGAGATTGAGGATGATAGTGTTATTTTGATGATTAACAAGCAATAATCAAGAGTATGTTACAAGTTAATTCGATACTTCATTTATAAGTCTGTTACTCTCAGTATATTTGTATAAATGTATTTCATTATTTATTTGGATGAATCTAACCTTGAGTTGCAGCAAAGTGTGGATTGAGTCGACCCCAAGGATGATTGGGTCGACCTCGGCACATCAAGAAAGCATCTGGCACACTTCTGCAAAAATGGCATGGATGAACAGTAGTTGGGTCGACCCAAGGAAAGCATGAGTCGACCCAAACCTCAAGCCTCTCAAAGACTCAAGAAAATAGTTCTCTGGAAACACTGAGAGGGTCGACCCAAGAGGAAGTTGAGTCGACCCAAACACTGAGAGGGTCGACCCAAAGGCAATGACAGAATACATGACAGAAAAGGTTCTCTGAAAATCCTGAGAGGGTCGACCCAAGTAGAAGTTGAGTCGACCCAACTGAACCTTGAGTCGACCCAAAGAAATGTTGAGTCGACCCAAGTGAAGGAAGGCTGAATTGCAAGTTTCTGTGGTTCTGAGAGGGTCGACCCAAGGAAAGGTTGAGTCGACCCAAGTGAAAGTTGGGTCGACCCAAGGACAGGTTGAGTCGACCCAAACACGGGCAGAAGCATAACGGCTAGTTCTGCAGAAGTACTTTTTGTCCTTCCAACAGTGAGTAACGGCTAGTTTTTGAATTCTAACCATTGGGGCTTGTCCAATGGATGAAGGAAACTATTTAAAGTGGCACTATTCATCAGAGAGAACATCCTTTTGCAAAATATCAAAGAGTACACAAGAAAGACAAAGTGCCCTAATCTTCTTCATCCAAGTGCTTCATTCAAGAGTCAAAAGAAAGTGGTTGAGCAGATTCAAAGAGTCATTAAGAGCTCCATCCATCCTTGAAGAGTGAAGCATCCTTGACAAAGAAGAGAGAAGTCACATCAAGCAATAACTATTCTCTAAACTCTTCTTTGTAGATTATATTGTTATATTTGCTCATCTAGGAGCTTAAATCTTCTTACTTTGGTTATTAAACTCCTTGTAAAGGTTAGTTGGTTAGCCCGCAAAACCAACGGTATAGGTTGATTGGTGAACCCGTAAAACCAATTGTAAAGGTTCGTTGGTGAGCCCGAAAAACCAACATAGGTTCGTTGGTGAGCCCGTAAAACCAACATAGGTTTTTGGTGAACCCGAAAAACCAAAGTGTAAAGGTTTTTGGATTATGAGCCCGGAAAACAATCCAACTGTAATCCGCGGGATTATAGTGAATTCCCAAGGGGTCGCTTGGGGAGTGGACGTAGGTGCTTAGGAGAGCACCGAACCACTATACTTCTTGTTGTTTGTATTGTGATTTGTTTTAATTCCACTAACTCATCAATTAACATAAGTAAGATAGTTAAAATCAAGAGAAACCAATTCACCCCCCTCTTGGCTTGTCACCTTGGGCAACATGGTACAAAGCAAGGTTGGTTGTGAAAGGCTTCCAACAGAAGGAAGGTATCGACTACACTGAGATTTTCTCTCCGGTGGTCAAATATTCAACAATTAGAGTGATTCTGAGTATTGTGGCAGCAGAAAATCTATATTTGGAGCAGTTGGATGTTACGACTGCATTTCTCCATGGAGAGATTGATGAAGACATCTACATGCAGCAACCTGTCGGCTTTGCAATCCCTAGTGTTGCCCAGATAGACAACCCAAGAGGGGGGGGGGGTGAATTGGGTTTTTAATATAATTTGGCTAATTAAAACTTTGTGGATGATTAATTAAAAACTATAGCAAGTTATTTAATTAAAGCCTAGTGCTGTGAGTAATGTGCGGGGAAGGAGATGAGAGACAATGCACTACAAACACAAAGTTTTATAGTGGTTCGGAGCTAACCCTTGCTCCTACGTCCACTCCCCAAGTCTCACTTGGGAATTTCACTATAACCCCCTTGGATTACAGCCGGTTGTTTTACAAGCTCACAACCAAACTTGTTGTTTTACGAGCTCACAACGAACTCGGTCGGTTTTCCCAGGCTCACCGACTAGAACCAACCCCGATTGTTTTTCCGGGCTCACAATCAAACCCTTACATACGTTGGTTTTAACTTGGCTCACCAACCAACCTTAAACCCCTTGATTCAATCCCCCGATTGAATCAAGTAAATACAAGAGATAGAAGAAAACAGAAAATAGCTTCTCAAAAAGCAGATTTAAGACAATATAATCGTAAAGGAGTTAGAAGCCCTCAAACACTTTTAAGCTGGTGAAGAGGTATGGCTTCTGGAACTCCGGTCTCCTCTTGAAAGAGTGGTCGACTTGAATGCAGGAGGAGGAAGCTTTGATTGTTGGGAAGAAGTTGTTGGAGCAGTAAATGCAGATCTCCCCTTTTTCGTTTAAGAGCACTTGGAGAGCTTGAAAACTTGAATGCTTGGAGTGGAATATCTGTTTTCTACCTTGCTACAGTCCTCTGTGGCTATTTAAGCCAACCCCCACGGAAACTAGCCGTTACTCTGCTTTTACTGGCCGTTCTGCACACTCTGCGCAGCCTGACAATATGACCGTTGGTGGGTTGGAGTCGACTCGCGCGATCAGGAGTCGACTCGGCTGTAGCAGGAGTCGACTCACGCTTTTCCGGAGTCGACTCGGCAACTGTTCCAAATTTGAATTAAAGTTGCCGTCTTGACTGGGAGTCGACTCGTCTTGACCTGGAGTCGACTCGCCAACTTCTGGAGTTGACCTGGCAATTTTTGGAGTCGGCTCATCCACTGAAGTCCGTGGATCCAAATTTGAATTTTGTCCACTCGAGTCGAGTCGACTGTCCTGGGAGTCGACTCGAATCTCAGAGCCCGAAAACTGCTCTCTGACTTTTCTGCCTGTGACTGCTTGGAGTCGACTCTTACTTCCCTGGAGTCGACTCGGTGAACATTGGAGTCGACTCGCGCACTTCAGGAGTCGACTCGTTGACAGGTTCTGAGATGAAGCTTTCTGTTCTTCTTTCTGTTCTCAGTCGGAGTCGACTCGTACTAATCTGGAGTCGACTCGAGCTCGTGCCAGTGAACTTGATACGCTTGGAGTCGACTCGTGATACTCGGGAGTCGACTCGAGTCTCAGACATTGGTTCATGCAGACTTCTTAACTTATCCAAAATACTATGAACCAAGTCTAGAAACACTTGGACAGGATTTTCACTGAAACACTCAATTGAATTCATTAGTAATCACAAGATATACTCAATTGCTTTGAGCTCATCAAAATCAAATGGGGTTTTAATCAATCACTCCACAATCTCCCCCTTTTTGATGATGACAAAACTTTGAGTATATGTAAAATGAATTGCTCATAAAACAATGAAGTAAAATCCATAAATGAATTCAAATGTCTGATAATTTAATTTATCCAAGTTTGAAAGGAGTGAAACATTAAATTTCGGAGTTAAAGCTCCCCCTTTCATTTGGAATTATATAAGCCTTCATATTATGCAATCAATTGTTTGGCTTATATGTCATTAATGTTTTAGCTTGATTAAAATTCAGATTCTCCCCCTCAACATATGCATTCAACTATATTTTGATTTTCTGAATTTCCTCTTCATGCTTTGAAGTTTTTTTTTTTGAACTGAATTTTATCTTTTTAGAGGGAAAATCTGTCAATTTGTTCTTGAGTAGGATTCAGCTAATCTCCGAATATCCCTTGAATAGATTCTGGAGATTACTCCATTAGGAGCCCCAAAAGAGAGATAATGAGCCTCGAGGTACCGAATCTACTTAGAACAAATTTGTGTGTGTTTTTAAGAGTTTATCATTTTATTTATTTCCATTGATTTCTTTTACATAGTTTTTTCAATATTTCTTCCCTTTTACATATTTTACCATATTTTATACATATTTCTCCCCCTTTTTGTCATCATACCAAAAGGGAGGTAATCACACACAATCAATGGCACAATCAATAAATGGCACATCAAATGGCACATAATTGAAGATAAAATGTCTACTCATTGTATTGATATGAATGTGAATACATTTGAGCATACAATAAGTAAGGTAAAACAATACATCATACAAAAACATCTATGGCCTCCTCGAGGATGAGGCTCCCCCTCTCGAGGATGTGGCACCTCCTCTCGAGGATGGTGCTCCTCCTCTCAATCGGCTCTGCTCCATGAGGAGGGTGACTGCATCTGTCACATGTCCGAGCTGCGTGATAATAGACGTGGTGGCTCTGCTATGTGTAGTGGAGAGCTCTGTCACCGACGCCTGAAGCCCAGTCACCGATGTCTGTAGTGCGTCCAGCTTGTCGATGAGTACATTCGACAAGCGCTCGGCCCCCTCGGTGGTGGTGTGCATGTCACGACCTATCTCCTCTCGCATCTGTCGAGTGGAGCTTGTGACCTCATTCATGCTTTGGAACTGGGCCTGGACCAAACTTCGGATATTGTAGATCTCTTCCCGTACATGAGCCGTCATGTCAGTCACGGCTGTCAAGGAAGGGACCAACTGAGAAGATACGGGTGCAGGAGTGGGAGCAGGCACCGCACCTCGGAGCTCCCAAAGCAGCTCGTCCCTCAGATCTCGGACGATCTCCTGCCGCAGCTCCCGGAGCTGCTCTGGATCAATCCGAACCTCCATAGATGGTGTAGCTGAGGAGGAAGGTCCGGCAAAGGTGGTAGGAGCAGGAGGAGTGGATGGGAGGTCTGGATGGTCTGGAAGGTCTGGGTAGTCTGAATCTGGCTCAGGACTGGGTGATGGTCTGGTGGTCTGAGCAGTGAGAGTAGACTTCCTAACCCAGATCCCTTCTCTCTTCCGAAATCCCATCCTGTGCATAGTCCCCGTACACAAGCGATCAGTCCATCGCAAGGCACGAGAGGGTTCCCTCTCAGGAATGGGAATCTCGTACTGCCTAAAAAGAAGAGTGAATAACATCCCGTATGGGAGTGAGAGCCTAGGTCTATCTAGGGGCTCACACATATACCTGTAAATGAGCTTTGGGAAGTTGATCGGGGTGTCCTGAAGGATATAAGACATAATAGCTAAGTCCCTCTCATTCACAAAATCAAATCTCCCTGTCTTAGGGAAGATGGACCTGGACAGAATGCTCAAAAGGATTCTCACTTCAATAGGAAGTGAGCTAGCAGATACCTCATCTAGGGGGGACTGAGGTGGATGCCCTAAGACAACCGTAAGGGCCGCAACTCTATCCTCAGGGTGTGCGGGAGCCACCCCTACTAATGGAAGGTGAAGGATATGGGCAATGAGGTCCTCTGTGACACGCAACGGGATACCTACTACCGTACCCTCGATACCTCCATCTCCCCGATGGACGGTACTGTAAAACTCTTGAACTAGGCCAGGATAGGTGGGAAGGTCCAAGGTGAGGAAGTACTCTAGGCCCTGGGCTCTAAGCCTATCGCCTATGGTGAACCCCTCCCGGGAGAGATAGTCGAAATCGACAAACCTCCCGGAGGTGACGGCCTTCCCGGCCAACGGCCTAACGAGAACCACCCTAGGCGGGGACCGATCCGGAGGTGGTTGCCTCGCGGGATCGTGCCGCGCCTTGGAGCGTCGCTCGGGACCGGCCTCGGGACGGGACCTCTTCCTAACGACGGTTTTACGAGGCATCTTGACTTAAACGGGAAGAAAAATACCTAGAGGACGGTGAAGAACCGACAGAGGAAGCTCGGGACGGACCGGAAATGACCTAGGAACGGACGGAAACTCAATGTCCGGCGAAGAATCGACGGGAAAAGGGCTTGGAGACGATCGGGGATGACCTAGGAGTCGGCTCTAGGGCTTTGTGAACAGTGGCGGCTTGAGGAAAAGTGTTTGCGAAACGACAAACCTAGGGTTAAAAAGTCGGATCCCGACTGCGAGTCGACTCCCCTGAGTCGCGAGTCGACTCGACCTCGAGTCGACTCCAGAATATGCGCGAGTCGACTCCCGACAGTGTGCGAGTCGACTCCCCCTCAGCTGCCAACTTTGCGAGTCGACTCCCGCTAATGCGCGAGTCGACTCCCCCTTAGGAGCCGGCTCTGAAACTTACTCGAGTCGTCTCTAACCTTGGCACGCACCTAAAAACCATGCCATAATCGTGCCAAATGAGGAAAAATCACCTAATTAAGGACTGATTTGATGATCACTGCATAGAAATTCTATTTTAACCTCATTCTAATCATCAAAATCAATTAATCTAGTAAAAAACTCCCACTAGGATGGATCAATCACTCCTAATCCCCTTCTAAGCACACTAAACCTCTCTTCACTTAGGGGTTTTGTAAAAATATCTGCTAATTGATTATCAGTACACACAAATTGGAGTGACACATCACCATTCAATACATGATCTCTTATGAAGTGATGTCTTATCTCAATGTGTTTAGTTCTTGAGTGTTGAATTGGATTTTTAGTTAGATTTATGGCACTTGTGTTATCACAATTAATGGGAATTTTATCTTGTTTAATGCCATAATCTTCTAATTGTTGTTTAATCCATAAGATTTGAGCACAACAACTCCCGGCTGCAACATATTCAGCTTCTGCAGTGGATAATGCAACCGAGTTTTGTTTCTTGCTAAACCATGAGATTAGGTTTTCTCCTAGAAATTGACAAGACCCGCTGGTACTTTTTCTATCAAGCTTACATCCAGCGAAGTCTGAATCTGTGTACCCTATTAAGTTTAGGCTAGATTCTTTAGAGTACCACAGCCCTATGTTCTTAGTTCCAATTAAGTATTTAAAGATTCTCTTAACTGCAGCTAGGTGTGATTCTTTAGGATTAGCCTGATATCTAGCACACATGCACACACTAAACATAATATCAGGCCTACTTGCAGTAAGATACAGTAAAGAACCTATCATACCTCTATAAAATTTTTGATCTACAGATTTACCTGATTCATCTTGGTCTAACTTGCATGATGAGCTCATGGGGGTGCTGATTGACTTGTTTCCCTCCATATCAAACTTCTTGAGCATCTCCTTGATATATTTTGCTTGATTGATGAAGATGCCTCCTTCAGATTGTTTGATTTGAAGACCGAGGAAATAGTTCAGCTCTCCCATCATGCTCATCTCAAACTCACTCTGCATCAAATCAGCAAATTCCTCGCAGAGGCGATTGTTAGTAGCACCGAAAATGATATCATCAACATAGATCTGTACTAATAACATATCCTTATTTTTCTTTTTCAGAAATAATGTTGTATCTACATTTTCCCTAGAGAATTCATGTTCTAATAGGAATTTACTAAGTCTCTCATACCATGCTCTAGGTGCTTGTTTTAGTCCATAAAGCGCTTTGTTCAGTTTATACACATGATTAGGGTATTGATGATTTTCAAAACCAGGAGGTTGTTCTACATACACCTCCTCATTAATAAACCCATTTAGAAAAGCACTTTTTACATCCATTTGATATAGCTTGAAGTCCTTAGAGCATGCATATGCTAATAGAAGTCTAATCGCCTCAAGTCTAGCTACGGGAGCAAAGGTTTCATCAAAATCTATGCCTTCTTCTTGATTATAACCCTTTGCTACTAGTCTAGCCTTATTCCTTATAACAATTCCATTTTCATCTAGTTTATTTTTATATATCCATTTTGTACCTATTATTGGATATTCAGAAGGTCTCTCTACTAGATCCCACACTTTGTTTCTAGTAAATTGGTTTAGTTCTTCTTGCATTGCATTTATCCAATTTACATCATTCTCGACTTCTTCTATATGTTTGGGCTCAAAGTGTGAAACAAAAGCTAGATGGTTATTCAAATTCCTAAGAGATGCTCTAGTCCTAACCGGTTGAGATGGATCATCTAGAATGAGTTCCTTAGGATGCCCGTGAGCATACCTCCAAGCTTTTGTTAACCCATGATCCACAATAGGCTCTTGGCTTGATGATGCTTCTTCAATCAATTTTTGATTATCATCTTGTAATCCCATCTCATCTATCTTTTCTTCAAGTATTTCAATATCATCATCAAGATTGGCTTTCTTACTAGAGGAGATGTCACTAGAGTCATCAAATACAACATGTATAGATTCTTCTATAACTAGTGTTCTTTTATTAAAGACTCTATAGGCTTTACTAGTTGTAGAATAACCTAAGAATATTTCTTCATCAGATTTAGGGTCAAATTTTCCTAGATTATCTTTTCCATTATTATGTACAAAACACCTACATCCAAAAACATGAAAATAGTTAACCTTTGGTTTTCTGTTTTTCCACAGTTCATAAGGTGTTTTCTTTATGATGGGTCTTAATAGAACTCTATTTAATATATGGCAAGAAGTATTAATGGCTTCTCCCCAAAAGTACTTAGGGAGGTTACTTTCACATAACATCGTTCTAGCCATTTCCTCTAGTGTTCTATTTTTCCTTTCCACAACTCCATTTTGTTGTGGTGTCCTAGGTGCAGAAAAATTATGGGTTATCCCCTTTTTACTACAAAATTCATCAAATAATTAATTTTTGAATTCGGTACCATGGTCACTTCTAATGGCTATGACTGAAGACTCTCTAGCATTTGTTACTTCCTTATGAAACTTTTTAAACATGAAAAATGCTTGGTCCTTATGTGCTAGAAACATGACCCATGTGTACCTAGAGTAATCATCTACTATGACTAGACCATATTTATTTCCACCTAGGCTTGTTGTTCTAGTTGGACCAAATAGGTCCATGTATAATAATTCTAGAGGCCTAGAGGTAGAGACACATTTTATGGATTTAAAAGAGTTCCTAGATTGTTTGCCAAATTGACATGCCTCACATATTTTGTTCTTTTCAAATTTTAATTTCGGCAAACCTATCACGGAGTCTCTTTTAACTAATTTAGTTATTGTGTCCATGTTTGCATGACCTAACTTACGGTGCCATAACCAACTAGCATCATTATCTTTAGTTTCATTTACAACTAGACATTGGTTATGTTTTGCAAGATCTTCTAGGTCTACAACATATACATTTCCACGTCTAATCCCTTTAAAAACTAAACTATTATCATTAGGATTTGTTATAATACATAGTGATGGTTTAAACATAACATCATATCCTTTATCACATAATTGACTAATGCTTAACAAGTTATGTTTAAGACCATCAACATATCTAACATTATCTATAAAAGTAGAAGGGGTGATTTGAACTTTACCAATACCAATGATGTGACCTTGGTTGTTGTCTCCAAACGTCACAGCACCTCCCTTCTTAGCTTCAAGGGTGAAAAATTGGTCTTTATCACCCGTCATGTGCCTTGAGCAGCCACTATCCAAATACCAGCAGTTCTTGTTGACCTTGGCTGCAAGACACTCCTACACAAGCAAATCATGTCATCTTAGGTACCCAAGTTTTCTTGGGTCCTTCATGGTTAGTCAAGTTGGTTCCTTTTGGAACCCATACCCGTTTAATTTTTCTTTTAGTTTTCCTTTTCCTATAGTCACATGCATTTGCCTTATGTCCTATATTTCCACAACAAAAACAGGTCATTTTCTTAGTTTTATTTTCTCCAGCTTTGACAAAGAAGCTACTAAGAAGTTTTTGTTTATTTTTCGGTTTATACCCTAAACCCGCTTTATTGAATACGGCTCGTTGACTGTTAAGTATCATGTTTAACTTTTCAGAACTATATGTGAATTTTTCAACTAAGGGTTTGTATTTGTTAAGTTCTTTAGTTAATGTTTGATTTTCGGCTTTTAGATCATTTAGTTCTTTTGTTAGATCCTTGTTTAAGACTTGTTTATGGTTTTTAAGTTCTGAAAGTTCCTTAGTTAGTTTTTCATTATCTTTAGTTAAGGTATTAGTTTTCTTAATTAAGAGTTGGTTGCTTGTCTTAAGTTCTAGATTTTCTTTGGTAATAGCATCTTTATCCTTAATTAAAGAATCATACTTATGGATATAAGTTTGGTTAGTTACTTTTAGTTCCCTGTTTTTAACATTAACATCCTTATATTCAATCATTAGTTCGTTAAACGCATCATAAAGTTCATCAAATGAAAAATCATAGTGCGTATCGGAAGTTACCTCATTTTCGTTGGCCATGAAACAAAAATTGGCCTTCTCTTCTTGTTCTTCATCCGATGATGAAGATGATGCGTCGGAGTCCGATAGGGTGGTGACAAGGGCTTTCTTCTTCTTCTTGTACTTGCTGCTCTTCTTTAGTAAGGGACACTCAGCTCAAATGTGTCCCGGCTTTTTGCACTCATAGCAGCCGATCCCCTCACTTTCCCTTTCCTTACCTTTGTTCTTGCTGTAGGAATTTGACGGGCCTCTCCTTTGATGATAGGACTTCTTGTGGTTGATGAATTTCTTGAACTTGCGCATAAGAAGAGCCTCACCACCATCTTCCTCATCTTCTTCTTCTTCACTGCTGCTGCTGCAAGACAAGTCCTTGTTAGAAGAAGTAGATTTTAAAGCTATTACCTTTTTCTTATGGGAGGACTCTTCCTCGTTGTGTTGTTTCATGGTAAGCTCATGCGTCATAAGGGATCCAAAGAGCTCTTCAAGTGGAAGCTTGTTCAAGTCTTTAGCTTCTTGGATTGCCGTCACTTTAGCTTCCCACGACCTTGGTAGACACCGAAGGATTTTCCTGACAAGTTCACTGTTAGTATAGTTCTTGCCAAGGCTTTTTAGGCCATTGACAATATCAGTAAACCTAGTGAACATGCATGTAATTGTTTCGTTAGAGTCCATTTTAAATAGTTCATATTTATGAACCAAAATATTTATTTTGGACTCTTTCACTTGATTCGTGCCCTCATGGGTCACTTCAAGTCTGTCCCAAATCTCTTTTGCAGAATTACAAGTAGAGACCCTATTGAATTCATTACGGTCTAAGGCACAATAAAACACATTCATAGCTTTAGAGTTTAATTGTGCCTTCCTCATGTCATGTTCATCCCAGTCCATTTCTAGTTTAGGTACCTTAACACCATCTACGTATATGGATGGGATGTATGGCCCATTTACTACAATGGACCACATCTCATAGTCTTGGGCTTGGATGAATATTCTCATCCTAGCCTTCCAGTATGAGTAGTCAGATCCATTGAAGAAAGGGGGTCTTTGGGTGGACTGACCCTCAATGTGAGAAGATCCAAATGGGGTTGTCATTTTGATCTTTTAACTCTTGAGTGGAAGAGTTTTTGGCTCTGATACCACTTGTTGCCCAGATAGACAACCCAAGAGGGGGGGGTGAATTGGGTTTTTAATATAATTTGGCTAATTAAAACTTTGTGGATGATTAATTAAAAACTATAGCAAGTTATTTAATTAAAGCCTAGTGCTGTGAGTAATGTGCGGGGAAGGAGATGAGAGACAATGCACTACAAACACAAAGTTTTATAGTGGTTCGGAGCTAACCCTTGCTCCTACGTCCACTCCCCAAGTCTCACTTGGGAATTTCACTATAACCCCCTTGGATTACAGCCGGTTGTTTTACAAGCTCACAACCAAACTTGTTGTTTTACGAGCTCACAACGAACTCGGTCGGTTTTCCCAGGCTCACCGACTAGAACCAACCCCGATTGTTTTTCCGGGCTCACAATCAAACCCTTACACACGTTGGTTTTAACTTGGCTCACCAACCAACCTTAAACCCCTTGATTCAATCCCCCGATTGAATCAAGTAAATACAAGAGATAGAAGAAAACAGAAAATAGCTTCTCAAAAAGCAGATTTAAGACAATATAATCGTAAAGGAGTTAGAAGCCCTCAAACACTTTTAAGCTGGTGAAGAGGTATGGCTTCTGGAACTCCGGTCTCCTCTTGAAAGAGTGGTCGACTTGAATGCAGGAGGAGGAAGCTTTGATTGTTGGGAAGAAGTTGTTGGAGCAGTAAATGCAGATCTCCCCTTTTTCGTTTAAGAGCACTTGGAGAGCTTGAAAACTTGAATGCTTGGAGTGGAATATCTGTTTTCTACCTTGCTACAGTCCTCTGTGGCTATTTAAGCCAACCCCCACGGAAACTAGCCGTTACTCTGCTTTTACTGGCCGTTCTGCACACTCTGCGCAGCCTGACAATATGACCGTTGGTGGGTTGGAGTCGACTCGCGCGATCAGGAGTCGACTCGGCTGTAGCAGGAGTCGACTCACGCTTTTCCGGAGTCGACTCGGCAACTGTTCCAAATTTGAATTAAAGTTTCCGTCTTGACTGGGAGTCGACTCGTCTTGACCTGGAGTCGACTCACCAACTTCTGGAGTTGACCTGGCAATTTTTGGAGTCGGCTCATCCACTGAAGTCCGTGGATCCAAATTTGAATTTTGTCCACTCGAGTCGACTCGACTGTCCTGGGAGTCGACTCGAATCTCAGAGCCCGAAAACTGCTCTCTGACTTTTCTGCCTGTGACTGCTTGGAGTCGACTCTTACTTCCCTGGAGTCGACTCGGTGAACATTGGAGTCGACTCGCGCACTTCAGGAGTCGACTCGTTGACAGGTTCTGAGATGAAGCTTTCTGTTCTTCTTTCTGTTCTCAGTCGGAGTCGACTCGTACTAATCTGGAGTCGACTCGAGCTCGTGCCAGTGAACTTGATACGCTTGGAGTCGACTCGTGATACTCGGGAGTCGACTCGAGTCTCAGACATTGGTTCATGCAGACTTCTTAACTTATCCAAAATACTATGAACCAAGTCTAGAAACACTTGGACAGGATTTTCACTGAAACACTCAATTGAATTCATTAGTAATCACAAGATATACTCAATTGCTTTGAGCTCATCAAAATCAAATGGGGTTTTAATCAATCACTCCACACCTGGCAAGGAGAACCTTGTATGTAAGCTAAAGAGAAGTTTGTATGGTTTAAAACAGGCCCCGAGGTTGTGGTACAAAAAGTTCGATGCATTCATGATCAGCAATGGTTTTGCAAGATGTCAAGAAGATCATTGCTGTTATCTTAAGGTACTTGATGGTAGTTTTTTCATCTTACTCTTGTGTATTGACGACATGTTGATAGCCGGACCGAACCTACAAGAGATTGAAAGATGGAAGAAAGAACTATCAAGGGAGTTTGCAATGAAAGACATGGGTGCAGCAAAACAGATGCTTGGGCTGAGGATTGAAAGGGATAGGGTGGCTGGAACACTGAAGCTTTCTCAAGCTAACTACATTGATAAGGTGTTGAATAGATTCAATATGACAGAAGCAGATCCTGTGAAGACACCTTTGGCGAGCCACTTTAAACTTTCAAAAGAGCAATCACCCAAGGATGATGAGGAGCTGAAGAAGATGTCAAGGGTACCATATGCTTTAGCCGTAGGCAGCTTGATGTATGCTATGATATGCACGAGACCGACATTGCACATACAGTGGGAGCTGTGAGCAGATACATGGCCAATCCGGGTAGACAACATTGGGAGGCTGTAAAGTGGATCCTAAGATATTTGAAAGGTACCAGAAATGTAGGCTTGTGTTATAGAAAAGGCAGTCAAACACTACAATGTTTTGTGGATGCAGACCTAGGAGGTGATACTGACACTAGAAGAAGCACCACAGGGTATGTTTATACTGTAGGCGGGACAGCAGTGAGCTGGTTCTCACAACTGCAAAAGATCGTTGCTCTTTCGACAACTGAGGCAGAATATGTTGCCATTACAGAAGCCAGCAAGGAGATGATTTGGCTGCAAAACCTTCTAAAAGAGCTGGGCAGAGAATAGAACTGTAGTGTACTATTATGCGACAGTCAGAGTGCTATTCACTTAGCTAAGAACCCAATGTTTCATGCGAGAACGAAGCAGATACAGTTGAGATATCACTTCATCAGAAAGTTGCTAGAAGATGGCAGTTCGTTACTTGAGAAGATTCAAGGAGTAAAGAATTCAGCTGATATGTTGACTAAGACAGTCACTACAGAGAAATTGAGGCGATGCATGGCCTCAATTGGCCTCCAAAGATAGTTGAATGGAGGTGCCGCACAGAGAATACATATCAAGATATGGAAGTTTGTTTATTTTTAAGATAGATGCACGACTGGATGTATCAGTCTTCAAGTGGGAGAGTTGTTGGGTTGTGGAGCCGGATCCATTCCTTTTTTTTCTAGACCCCTATGTGCACTATGGTGGTGGAGGATCAAGGAAAGACAAGCCGGAAAGAGTTCGAGAAGATTTAGAGTTGAATCAGTAAAGAAAAAAATCTTCAGCATGGTCCGGAGTCAACTCTAGCAGACTTGGAGTCGACTCTGGCACGCAGGTAGACTTGGCACAGTTTTTTGGAGTCGACTCTAGCAGACTTGAAGTCGACTCCCCAGTGTTGGAGTCGACTCGAGAACTCCAGGAGTCAACTCCCACAGGTAGACAGAGAGGGATTTTCTGTGGATTGTTGCCGAGTTGACTCGCAGAATTGTGGGAGTCGACTCGAGCACGATTTTCACGCGAGGCTGAGTTATGAACCGGGTCCTAGCCAAGGTTTTTTGAGCCCTAATCAAAGTAAGAGATTGGAAGGTATATATAGACCTCTTGAGGGACACGAGAGATATGTTGCAACCTAGAGAAACCCTAGAACTCATCAACGAGAGGTTCCAAAAGTAGATCCTTTGTGTGCATCAGGAAGACGACGTGTTGCTCGTCTTGAGAGAGATTGTTTGCTATGAGAAAGAGAGTTTGTTCTCTTCTTTTGAATCTCTGTAACTTCCTTTGATCATATAGTGAAATATTGATCTGTGCGGCTGTGGACATAGGAGCAAGAGACTCCGAACCACATAAACTTGAGTGTCTTGTGCGTTTGCTATTGTTTTTGCCATGTTCCTTTTTCTCCTACTATCCTTTATATTCCGCAATCGTAGGGTTGATCCCTAACACTATTCCCACAGCAAGGCCTTCACCAACTATTATTCCCTTTAGGCAAGGTCTATACCAAGTTACTATAATCCACTGGCAGGGGTTGTATGCCGAGTTACTATTACCCACTGGCGGGGGTCATAACCAACTATTATTTTCCGTTGATAGGGTCAATACCAAGTTACTATTACCCACCGGCGGAGGTCGTATGCCTTACTATTACCCACTGGCAGGGGGTGTATGCTGAGTTACTATTACCCACTGGTGGGGGTCATATGCCGAGCTACTATTACCACTGGCGGGGGTTATACATAGCAATTTAAGAGTTCACAAAACATATCATGCTTTTCGTAAGCTTTACTTCATAAGTACATTGAAAAATTGAATAATGGCATCATAATATACAAAAATCTATGGTCATGCTGCAAACTTCATTTTTCCATGCATCTTTTTACATCATTATAAATCATGTGTACATAATAATAATCATGATGGATGCTATTTATCCAAAATTATGCGACATTTGCTAACATATGCTTGATCCTAATTTTGAAAAAATTTATATAATATGCATTTTCATATCCAAATAATTTCATGTATTTGAAAACAATAAGATTGTGTCAGGGTCGCTTACCTCAATTTGCTCACCAATTTCTAGGTTTAGATGGCAATTCTCCAATACCTAGCAATATAATCAAATTACATGTTACTTGCATGTTCAATTTCTATTTATTTATATTTTTTTTCTTAATTAACCCATTTACAGCCTGTCCATAAGGCTCAATTTCATTTTCGGATTCCTAACCTGGTTCAATTTCAATTTCTTGTTCAGGTCTAGTCAAATTCCTGATTCAGGTCAAACCAAATTTCTGGTTCAGGTCTGACCCAAATTTCTGGTTCAGATCTCATCAAATTTCTGATTCAGGTCTAACCAAATTTCTGGTACTAATCGAGTCAGCTTTCTGGTTTAGGTCTGGGCTTATTTACCTTCTGGTTCAGGTCTGACCTAGTTGCCCGGTTCAGATCTAACCCAATTATCTTCTCTAGGCCCATTTGCATTCAGGTCTAGAACTTAATTAATTTCGAAAATAGGCCCTTTGCCTGATTCAACCATTGAGCCCATTTATATTCAGGTCCCGTGACTTAATTAGCTAATTTACAATTAGACCCTATTAGTTTTAGCTAATTTAAAGGCAAACTTTGACTCAGCCCATGTAGCTTATATTTAATTTAACCCTTCTAATTCAAATTTGGGCTCTTCAAGCCAAGTTTAGTTTTGAGTTCAAAACTACTTGGCTTGGACCGAGCCCAATTTGATTACATGCCTATTTTAATAATTCGGCCCGTGGCCCATTAAGGTCCTTTCTTCCACACTAAAAGATTTCTGGTTTTAGATTGGGTTATTGGGCCTTGAATCTAATAACCCAATTTCACATTTAGGTGCAACTATGGTCCATGTAATTTCTCCCTTAAAATTGCCTGGCCCACCATTTTTTTTCTTTCTTTTCTTTTCCTTTTCTTTTCTTTCTTTCTTTCTCTTTTTTTTTCTTTTCTGTTTTTTTTCTTCTTCTTTTCTTTCCTTCTCTGTTTCTTCCCAAAACTTCCCCTCTCTCCTTCCTTTTCTTTTTCTTTTCTTTCCTTTTCCTTCTCTGTTTCTTCCCGAAACCTCCCCTCTTCCTCTTTCTTTTTCTTTCTTCTTCTTCCTTCTTCTCTCCAGAAACTTCTCCCGATTCCCTTCTTCTTCCTCTCCTTCTCTCTTTTTCTTCCTCCCCTTCTTTCTTCTCCCACGGAGGGGAGATCGGACTCGGGGAGGGCCCGAGCAGTAGCCGGTTGCTGAGTTACGCCCCATTCGATGCGACGTTCGTAGCGAAATTTGAATGAAACGTCATTCATCATATGAACGCGCCTCGGATCGTAGAATTCAAAAATTTTTCTAGATTCAAATTCAGAAGATCTTTGAACTCATTAAGGAGGGAAGAGTAGGATCTGAGGAGGGTTGATTAAGATTCATAAAATTCAAACAAAAATTAGAAGATCTCATCTTCAAAAATTCTGCATGTATAGAACACCGCAGTCTGATGATCTTTCTAGGTTTCTGGTTAAGCCGCACAAGTATCCGGTCTCTACAGGTATCCACACGAGAATCTAATCATCTGAGATAAGGTCATACCGGAGTGCTAGCTCCTTGCAAAGATCTTTCATGACTATCAAAAGAGATGGAAAAAATTCTGCAACGTACCTCTTTGAAGAAGAACGCTTTCTTCTTCAACCTTGCTCGTAATGGAGGAAGATGAGGGATGAAGCTTTAAGCGTGGATCTTTCTTGCCTTGCTCCCGTGGATGAAGAGGAAGACGAGGTCCCCTTGCTGCCATGGAGAAGGAAGAAAGAAGAGAGGGAGAGAGGAGGCGTGGGGGTCTAGGATAGTTAATTCAATGCACATGCCTCCCCTTTTATAGATTGGGTTTAGGGCTTCTCCTATTCTTATTAGGAGTATGGGACTATTATCCACCCTTGGATTAATGCTAAGTGTCCAATCCTTGTGCTCATAGATGCATGACATGTATCCACTTAATCAATTGATTAATTTTCTAATCACATTAGGACTCCTAATCTTATTAAGAGAATTAATTGATTTGGGAGCATGCATCCTACGACGCCATGTGGACTTTAAAGTCCGCATAGTGTGAACATGACTTAAGTCATATTCATCCTACGATGACATGCGGTCTTTAAAATCCATACAAACCTTGGTTTAATCAAATTGACCCAATCATAAACCTAAATCAATTTGGGTCGAACCCAATTTGATTTGACCCATTAATTCAGCCCAATTGCAATCCAATTGCAATTAATTAGACTTAATTCTTCTTCCATTAACTCACTAACACTTAGTGGGTTAATTCAATCACCAATTATATCGATAATTGACTTCAATTGAGATTCTAAATCACAATTATGATAGTCTGACTAAATAAATCCTCTATATGTGTGATCCCGTAGGTTCTATAATGACTGGTAGTAAGATATATTGAGATCTCCATCTCAATATCACTAAAACTCCTTTCAGTGGACTGAAACGATTTCAGTTTTACTCTCAGGGTTCACTGATCACCAAGTGAATGCCTTCGAGTCTCACAATCCATTATTGACACCTAGTAGTATATGGTGGCAACTCAGCAGAATGAAATGTCTGAACCTCTAGGTGCAGTTAGCATATGATACAGTTCCTCTATTATGGATCTCGACGTGACGGAGGTTATGGATATCTCGTCAAACCCTATCATCTGTCATATATTAAATTTATACGACTTCCAGTTCGAGATATGAAAAACTCTTTTTCCAAAATACCTAGCCAGGAATTTATCGAACTCAGTCCCATAAATCACATAGGATCACTCCTAATCTAGCAAGGTCGATAGATCCCATCTAGATGCAACCCTATTCCAAAATGAACCTACTGTAGCCAATCTACACTATAAGGATTCGAATGGCTAGGGTCCAAGTTCATATGCTCGTTAAATTACAGCAACCTCACAGTGAATAGCTGAGGCATCACAAGTCAAAGGACCAGTCATACAACTGCAGCATAAGTAGTTACTGACGAGTGAATAGACATTCATGTGACTACTATCTTTGGTCACGCTCAGTACCTTGTTCTCTAACAAGTACTTGTATAATCATTCTAGTGTCTCTACACCGTGGACTCGAGACTCATCCATCTGACTAAGTGATCTGTGCACTAATCTCAGTGGATCGATCACCGTCCCTCGTGATGGATCCATCGATCCGGAGCATTTAGAAATTAATCTCTAATGTCACATGCCTCAAATTTTCAACTCCTTGAGAATATATGTCATTATCTATTAATTTCTTGGATGATTCATGGATACACACAAACATGAATGAAAAATAAATTGCCCAATCTTATTTATTAATAAGAGTCAAATTACAAATTTGTGCCCCAGATTACAAATATACGTCAGCCACGTTGGCTTCTAGGGCATACTTCTAACAATCTTCCACTTGCACTAAAGCCAATCAGACATATATTTAAGTCCCATTTTCTCTAGATTGACTTCTAATTTCTTCTGACTCAGCTGCTTAGTGAACGGGTCCGCCACGTTATCAGTGGAGTCTACTCTCTGCACCTCTACATACTTCTTTTCAAGGTAGTTGCAAATTAGATGAATAGCCGCTCTATGTACTTGGACTTCTGGTGAGACCTCGGCATCTTAGCTAGTGCTATGGCGCCGTTGTTGTCGCAGAAAAGAGTTATGGCATCTGATGACATGACTCCTAGCTCTTCGACAACCTTCTTGTACCAGAACGCTTCCTTCGCAGCATCGATGCAGCAATGTACTCTGCTTGCATGGTAGAATATGCAATAATTGGTTGCTTGGTACTCTTCCAATTTACCGATCCTTCATTGCATAAGAATACATATCCTGATTGAGGATGATAGTGGTATTTTGATGATTACACAACCATTGAGAGAATATCTAATTAAATACTATAAGTTAACATGATACATCATTACTGAGTTCGTCACTCTCGGTACATTAGAAGAATGAGATCAAGATGTATTTCAGTGATTAATAATGAGATAAAATTTGCGATAGAAAAGAGATAGTGAATTCTAAATTCTAATTCGGCAAAGTTTTAAGTGAAACGTACTCTTAAGGGGACAATAATAATTTTCATTGTTAAGAGTATGTAGCGCTACCATGGCATACATTCAAAATTGCTTGAAGTATATTTCATTGATTATATGAATGAATCTAACCTTAAGTTGCAGCAAAGTATGGAATGAGTCGACCCCAAGATTGGTGGAGTCGACCCCGGCACATCATGGAACCATCAGGCACACTTCTGCAAAAATGGCACGGATGAACATTAGTTGAATCGACCCCAAGCTTACTTGAGTCGACCCCATCTTGAAGCCTCAAGAAAACAAGTCTCTGGAATTTACTGAGAGGGCCGACCACAACCTTCCTTGGGTCGACCCCAGATTGAGTCGATCCTAGGAATGCTTGAGTCGACCCCAAGGCAGTGTCGTTCAATGCTGTCTCTCTAGAAACTCTGAGAGGGTCGACCCTAATGGAACTTGAGTCGACCCCAAAAAGTGTTGAGTCGACCCCAGTGAAAAACGGCTGAAATATAAGGTTCTGTGTTTCCTGAGAGGGCCGACCCCAATGTAGCAGGAGTCGACCCTAGTGAAAATTGGGTCGACTCCAGTGAAAGTTGAGTCGACCCCAAGTTTGATGAACAGTGGTTTGAGTCGACCACAGGAAAGTTTGGGTCGACCCCAGCACGGGCAGAAGCATAACGGCTAGTTCTGCAGAAGTACTTTTTGTCCTTCCAACAGTAAGTAATGACTAGTTTTTGAAATCTAACCAATGGAGGGTGTCCAATAGATGAGGAAAACTATTTAAAGTGACATTATGTATCAGAGAAAACATCCTTTTGCAAAATATCAAAGCTCACACAAGAAAAACAAGAGCCCTAATTTTCTTCATCCAAGTGCTTCACTCAAAGAGTCAAAAGGAAGTGGTAGAGCAGATTCTAAGGAACATTAAGAGCTTCATCAACCCTTGAAGAGTGAAGCAATCTTGACAAAAAGAGAGAAGTCTCATCAAGCGATAACTATATTCTAAACTCTTCTTTATAGCTTATAATTGTTATATTTGCTCATCTAGGAGTTTCAACTTCCTTTTTCTTTTTAATCACCTTGTAAAGGTTTGTTGGTGAGCTCGTAAAACAACGATGAAGGTTTGTTGGTGAGCCCGTAAAATCAACGGTGTAGGTTTGTTGGCGAACCCGTAAAACCAATTGTGAAGGTTCGTTGGTGAGCCCGTAAAACCAACATAGATTCTTGGTGATTCCGGAAAACCAAAGTATAAAGATTTTTGGATTGTGAGCTCGGAAAACAATCCAACTGTAATCCGTGGGATTATAGTGAATTTCCAAGGGGTCGCTTGGGGAGTGGATGTAGATGCTTAAGAGAGCACCGAACTACTATACTTCTTGTGTGTTTGCATTGTGTATTGCTTTAACTTCACTCAATCATCAATTGACTCAATTAAGATAGTAAAAAAATTTAGAGAAACCAATTCACCCCCCCTCTTGGCTTGTCACCTTGGGCAACAAGTGGTATCAGAGCAAGGTGCTCACATAGTATTTGTTGATCTCACAATCAAGAGACAAAGATCATGACAACCCAAGTAGGATGTTCTATGAGCGAGGGGCAATCCATAAATAGACCTCCTCTGTTTAATGGCACAAATTACACATACTGGAAAGTTAGGATGAGGATATTCATTCAAGCTCTAGATTATGATTTGTGGAATATGATAATTAGAGGACCACACACATCCACAATTAGTATAGAGGGCACAATCATTCCCAAACTAGAAATGAATTGGAATGAGAGTGATAGAAGACTAGCACAACTAAATGCTAAAGCAATTAATGTACTTTATTGTTCACTAGTTGTAAGTGAATTCAATAGAATATCTACATGCATCTCCGCAAAAGAAATTTGGGATAAACTGAAGGTCACACATGAAGAAACTAATCAAGTCAAGGAGTCAAAAATAAATATATTAGTACATAAGTATGAGTTGTTTAAAATAAAATCCACTGAGTCCATAACTGAAATGTTTACTCGATTCATGGAAATCATAAATGGGCTAAAGAGCTTAGGAAAGTTTTATACTAACTCTGAACTAGTGCGAAAAATTCTCAGGTCTCTACAAAGAGTTTGGAAGGCCAAGGTAACAGCAATTCAAGAAACAAAGGACCTCAATACAGTGCAATTGGAAGAACTTCTAGGATCACTCATAACCCATGAGTTGACTATGAGGCAAAATTCAGAAGATGAGGTCAAGAAAAGAAAGACCATTGCCTTAAAGTCTACCACTCGAAAATAGAAAACTGAATTAGAAGAATCTGATGATGAGGAGGAATATGATGAAGAAGGAATGGCTATGCTTGCAAGAAAATTCAGAAAGTTCATGAGAGGAAAGAAGAAATTTCATAAAAGGAAGCCCTTCCTCAAAGGTAGCTCAAGTAAGAAAAAGGGTAAGGACAAAGAAAAGAAAAAGAAAACACTAATTTGCTATGAGTGTAACAAGCTCGGACATTTCAAGATAGATTGTCCGGAATTGAAATGGATGGCAAGAAAACTTAAGAAGAGGAACTTCATGGCTGAATGGAGTGAAAGTGAGGAGTCAAGTTTGGGAGAGGAAGATCAACAAGAGATGGCCCAAATCTGCTACATGGTCAATGACGATGAGGTAGATTCTGAACTTGAATGTGATTTTATAGTAGAAGAGTTACATGATGCATTTTTAGACTCATGGAAGAACATAAGAAATTAATCAACAAAAATAAAGTTCTAAAAGATAAAAATCAATCTCTTATCAAAGAAAAGCTAAAACTATCTAATGACTATGAAACATTAAGTAGAAGATTCACCAATAAAACCAAAAGTCAAATTGCTGAAAATGTCAAGTTAAAAGAAGATGCTGAAAAATATAAATCCTTAGTGGACAAGTTTTCACTTAGCTCAACTAAATTAAATATGATTCTTGATAGTCAAAAAGCTGTGTATGATAAAGCTAGTTTAGGATATAAAATAAATAGGAAACAAAAGTACTTAAAGAGCATATTTGTGAAAGCCAAAAATGAAAATATAACTTGCCATTGCTGCAATAAATTAGGACATAAAGCATATGAATGTAATTATAGAAAGTCTAGCTACAACAAATTGAGTAATAATTATAAACTAAAATCCAAGAAAATTTGGGTTCCAAAAGGAACATCAAGTACTAACCCTAAAGGATCCAACATAGTTTGGATACCTAAAGCATATTCTTGATCTTGATTGCAGGGGTGTCTTGCAGGGCTGTTCAAGACACATGACAGGTGACGTAGAACAATTTGTCACCTTGGAATCTAAGAAGGGTGGAGTGGTAACCTATGGAGACAATGGAAAAGGATTTATCATCGGAAAGAACAAAATTTACATTACTCCATCCACCTTTATAGAAAATGTTTTATTAGTTAATGGTCTGAAACATAACCTACTTAGCATAAGTCAATTTTGTGATAAAGGTCTTAAAGTCACATTTGAAGCTTAGTATGCATAATCACAAATTCTATAGATAATAGCATTGTACTAATAGGACAAAGGCTGAGAAATATTTACATGGTAGATCTTCATGAGTTAGGCAAGAAAAATGGATTATGTTTAATTACTAATGAAGAAAGGAAAAATGAAACAAGTTGGATTTGGCATCGTAGACTAGGACATGCTAGTATGGATTTAATATCAAAACTAGTCAAGAAGGATTTGATAAAGGATGTGCCAAAATTGATCTTTGAAAAGGACAAGATCTGTGGTCCATGCTCATTAGGAAAGCAAACAAAATCATCCTTCAAATCAAAGAATATTGTATCAACCACTAGGTTTTTTTAACTCATACACATGGATCTATTTAGACCCACTAGAACCGCGAGTCTAGGAGGGAAGAAGTATGGACTAGTTATAGTAGATGATTTTTCAAGATATACATGAATTTCATTTCTTGCACATAAGAATGAAGCATTTTCAGCATTCTTGAAATATTATAAAAATATCATAACTGAAAAGAAGCTCACCTCAATAGCAATTCGAAGTGATCATGGAACTGAATTTGAAAATCAACACTTTGAAGAATTTTGTAATGAAAACGGTATCTCACATCAATTTTCAACACCTAGAACGCCTCAACAAAATAGGGTTGTTGAAAGAAAAAATAGGACCTTGGCAGAAATGGCACGCACAATGTTATGCGAGTCAAATCTTCCAAAATACTTTTGGGCTGAAGCTATAAGTACTGCTTGCCATATTCTAAATCGGGTCTTAATACGACCTATAACCAAGAAAACTCCTTATGAACTTTGGAAGAATAAGAAACCAACTGTTAAATATCTTAGAGTATTTGGATGTAGATGTTTCATTTTAAACAATGGCAAGGAGGATCTAAGTAAATTTGATGCCAAGTCAGATGAAGGTATCTTCTTAGGATACTCTACATCTAGCAGGGCATACAGAGTATTCAACAAAAGAACTCTTGTAGTTGAAGAGTCAATTAATATCATTTTTGATGAGTCTGATAGTGAGTCTCCTAGGAGAGAAAATACTCTTGATGATGATGCAGGAATTATTGACTTTGAAAAATTGAATCTTGATGACGTGCCAAATCAAGAAAAGAAAAACGATCGCGTGCCACCACAATCTCAAGACTTGCCAAAGGAATGGAGGTATGCATATGGACACCCTAAAGACTTAATCATTGATGATCCATCTCAAGAGGTAAGAACTCGATCCTCTCTTAGAAATTTAAATGACTATCTTGCTTTTGTTTCACAATTAGAACCTAAGACTTATGAAGAAGCTGAAAAAGACATAAATTGGATAAATGCTATGCAAGAAGAATTAAATAAATTCAAAAGAAGTAATGTATGGATATTAACTGAGAGACCAAAGCATAACTCTGTAATTGGAACAAAATGGATCTTTAGAAATAATTAGATGAAAATGAGGTAGTTATAAGAAATAAAGCTAGACTTGTAGCTAAGGGATACAATCAAAAAAAAGGGATAGATTTTGAGGAAACATTTGCTCCCGTGGCCAGATTAGAAGCTATTAGATTACTTTTAGCTTTTGCATGCTTCATGGATTTTAAATTGTATCAAATAGATGTAAAAAGTACCTTCTTAAACGGTTTTATAGAGGAAGAAGTATATGTAGAGCAACCTCCTGGTTTTGAGAATCATGAATTGCCAAATTATGTGTTTAGATTACAGAAGGCATTATATGGATTGAAACAAGCACCTAGGGCTTGGTATGATCGACTAAGCAAATTTCTACTGAATAATGATTTCAGTAGAGGAAATGTAGATAAAATATTTTTTCTCAAAAGAAAAGACAAAAATCTACTAGTGGTTCAAATATACGTAGATGACATAATTTTTAGTGCAACTAATGATAATCTTTGCAGAGAGTTTGCTAAATTAATGCAAAGAGAATTCGAGATGAGTATGATGGGAGAGCTAAACTTCTTTCTCGAATTACAAATTAAGCAAACTAAGGAAGGTATCTTCATTCATCAAACTAAATACACAAAGAAAATATTAAAGAAGTTTGGGAATGAAAAGCACAAGGGAATAGGCACCCAATGAATCCCACTAGTAAGCTAGACAAAGATGAAAAAGGAAAAAGTATAGATATAAAGCTTTATTGAGGATTAATTAGATCTTTGCTTTACCTTACTGCTAGTAGGCCAGACATAGTGTTTAGTGTGGAAATATGTGCTAGATACCAACAAGATCCTAAGGAGTCACGTCTAAGTGCTGTCAAAAGAATTCTTAAATATTTGAGAGCAACTACAAACATAGGTTTATGGTACTCTAGAGACTCTTATCTAGATTTACTTGCATATTCTGATGCAGATCTTGCTGGTTGCAAATTAGATAGGAAGAGCACCAGTGGAACATGTCAATTTTTAGGAAATAACTTAGTATCATGGTTCAGCAAAAAGCAGAATTCGGTAGCATTGTCAATGGCTGAGGCTGAATATATAGCTGCCGGGAGTTGCTGTGCTCAAGTACTATGGCTCAAGCAACAACTAGAGGACTATGGAATTAAACTAGACAATATTCCTATAAGGTGTGATAACACTAGTGCCATTAATCTCACTAAAAATCCGGTTCAACACTCTAAAGACAAACACATTGAAATAAGATATCATTTCATTAGAGATCATGTGCAAAATGGGAACATATGTATTGAGCATGTATGTACTGAGAAACAATTAGCTGACATATTCACAAAACCTTTAAGTGAAGATAGATTTTGCATGCTAAGGAGAGAATTGTCTTATCCTTTTGATTAAGGAGATATAAAAGGAACAAGTTGTCTTATGATACCCTCCACCCATTTTGAAAAACCCATGAAACTGTTGGGAACCCGCCCATGCCGCTGATATTTCAAAACAAAAATCAGATGGCAGCGGAAAGGGGGGCATGTGCGGGATCGACGTTCATCGCATGAACGTTGTTTTATGAACCGTTCGTAGTTAGATAAGAATTAAAACTTTTTAAACCTTTAGGAAGATCAGATCTTCACCTTGTGCGGGTAGATGATCACCGCAAACTGAAGTTCGTGGTCTAGGATGAAGGTTCGCTTGAAGCCGTTCAAGTGTCCGGCCTCTATGGGTATCCACACGAAGCAGGATCCGATCCAAGCTTTCTATCTCACCGGGGTGCTAGCTCCCTTGCAGAGATAGCTTTTGATGGCTGATTTCCTCTCTTTTAATCAACCCTTGATTGTGCTTGAGAGGAGGAAGAAGAAGGATGAATGGTGGAAGAAGAACGAAGCCCCTTGCAGCCTTTCTTTTTCTCCCTGCGTTGGAACCAAGGAGGAGGGAAGAAGATGGCCGCCAAGCTTCTTCTTTTCACCTTGCTTTCGGCTGATCCAAGAGGAGAGGAGAAGGAGGCCACGGCTTGGAGGGGAGAAGGCTTCAATCTTCTTAGGGCGCCGGCCCCCATACCCCTTTTTATAGCCATCTAGGGCTCCTACAATCTAGGAGCCCTAGACTTATTTCCTAAGAGGGGGCGCCGTCTCTTCTCCCTTCTCCACATGGAAAAGGGAGGGGCATATCCTCCTCCTCATGGTAAACCCTAATCCACATTAAGTAGGGTTTGAAAAGCCCTAATGTGGTCAAGCCCTAATCCAATTAGGCTTAGCCCAAGGGTGAACCAATTAGGATCCAATCTAGGTAAGTCCTAATCCAATTAGAACTTAAATCAATTTTGACTCAATTGAATTCTTCAATCCTAATCCAATTAGGAGTCTTATTGATTCATTAGATTAATAATTAATTGTGACTTAAGAAACCCTAATCCAAATTAGGACATATTTAATTTTAGTCCTAATCCAATTAGGACTCTATTTGAATCCGAAGTCCTAATCCGATTAGGACTCTAGGAATCCTACTCCAAGTAGGAATCCAATTTTGATTCAAAACTCCTAATCTTATTAGGATTGCAGGAATCCTATTCTAAGTAGGAATCCCAGTCCTACTCCAACTAGGATTGCCAGTCCTAATCCAATTAGGACTCTAGGAATCCTACTCGAAGTAGGACTCATGTTTCAAGTCCAATTAATTAATTCCCTTTCCTTCTTCAACTTCTTATCAATCGAATTGATTACTCGTGATTCATAATCACTTTTCAACCATCGGATCGGTCAATACTTCTAGTGTGTGTGACCCCATAGGTTCTACTCTGACTGGTAGTGAGATATATTATGATCTCTATCATAATATCATTGAAAACTCCTTTCAATGGATTGGAACGATTCCAACTCTACTCATTAGGGTTTATCGATCATCGAGATAATCCCTGTGAGTCCCACCATCCACCAGTGACACCTAGCAGCATGTAGTGGCTACCCAGTAGAATAGAAAGATGAACCTCTAGGTGCAGTTAACGTGTGATACAGTCCTACTATCGTGGATCCCTACAGGACGGAGGTCATGGACAACTCGTCAAACCCCATCGTCTGTCATATGTCAAGATTTATTTGACTTGAGTTCGATAGTGGAAAACTCTTTTTCCACTTTATATTACTGCCCTGGCCAAGGTCTTAGAACTCAGTCTAACAAATCACATAGGATCACTCCTCTTCTATCAAGGTCTATAGATTCCTTATAGGTGCATACCCTACTCCTACAGTGAACTTACTGCAGCCAATCTACACTGCATTGACCCATATGGCTAGAGACCATGTATGTGTGCAGTCAAACTACAATAACCTCACTGTGAGTAGCCGAAGCACCGCAGGTCAAAGGACCAGTCACACTACTGCAACATCAAGCAAGTCACTGACGAGTGGATAGACATCCAAGTGACTTCTTGTCTTGGTCACGCTCAGTACCCTTGTTCTCTAACAAGCACCTGCACTATCACTTCAGTGTCCCTACACTGTGGACTCAAGTCTCGTCCATCCAGAAGGAAAGTGATCTGTGCACTGATCGGATCGATCACCGTCCTCGTGATGATCCATTGATCAGGAGCATTTAGAAATTAATCACCAATGATACATGGCTCAAATTCTCAACTCTTGAGAATATGTATCATCATCTTATTAATTTCTTGGACGATTCATAGACACATAAATAATATGAATGAAAAAGATGCCTTTTATTTATTCAATAATAAACAGTCAAGTACAAAATTATGTCCCTAGAATCAACAATGTGTCAGCCAAATTGGCTTCTAGGGCATACATCTAACAATCTCCCACTTGCACTAAAGCCAATTGGTCATATATCTTAGGCCCATCTTCTCAAGGTGGGCTTCAGTCTTTTGCTGACTCAGCTGCTTAGTGAACGGGTCCGCCACGTTATCCGCGGAGTTTACTCTCTGCACCTTTACATATTTCTTCTCAACATAGTCGCGTATGAGATGGAAGCGCCGCTCTATATGCTTAGACTTCTGATGAGACCTTGGCTCCTTAGCAAGGGCTATGGCGCCATTATTATCGCAGTAGAGTGTTATGGCATCTAATGTCATCACGTCCAACTCTGCAATGAATTTCTTGAACCAGAAGCCTTCCTTAGCAGCTTCAGAGGCGGCGATGTATTCAGCTTCCATAGTAGAATCAGCAATGATCGGTTGTTTAGAACTCTTCCAATTTACCGTACCACCATTGCACAAGAACACATATCCAGATGTTGACTTCCTGTCATCGACATCAGTCATGAAGTCTGAATCTATGTACCCTTCTACCTTTAACTCTGATGATCCTCCAAAAACCAAGAATAAATCTTTAGTTCTTCTCAAGTACTTAAGAATATTCTTCACAGCTGTCCAGTGTTCTTCACCTGGATTCGACTGATATCTGCTTGTGACACTCACAGCAAGAGCTATATCAGGTCGTGTACACAGCATGGCATACATGAGGCTTCCTATTGCCGATGCATAGGGAATCTTGCTCATGCGTTGAATCTCTTTAGATGTGTTGGGGCACATCTTCTTGGAGAGATGAATTCCATGCCTAAGGGGTAAGAGACCCCTCTTGGAGTTTTCCATGCTGAACCTCTTCAGCACCTCCTCTATGTACATTTTCTGTGAAAGGCCAAGCATCCTTTTAGATCTATCTCTATAGACCTTTATTTCCAAAATATAGGATGCTTCCCCAAGGTCTTTCATGGAGAATTCTTTTGACAACCAGACCTTGACCGAGGTTAGCATGGGAATATCATTCCTAATCAGGAGAATGTCATCTACGTACAGTACGAGAAAAACGACAGCACTCCCACTAACCTTTTTGTAAACACACGGTTCCTCTTCGTTTTTGATGAAATCAAACATTTTGATTGCGTCATCGAAACGAGTGTTCCAACTCCGAGATGCTTGCTTTAGTCCATAGATGGACCTTTGCAGCTTGCAGACCTTGTGATCTCCATCACTGGAAGTGAAACCCAAAGGCTGTTCCATATAGATGTCTTCATTAAGATATCCATTCAGGAAAGCAGTTTTCACATCCATCTGCCAGATTTCATAATCATGAAATGCTGCAATGGCAAGCAGTGTTCGGATGGATTTCAGCATGGCTATAGGTGAAAAAGTCTCCTGATAGTCAATGCCTTCGCGTTGACTATACCCTTTCGCCACCAGTCTTGCCTTAAAGGTCTCTACCTTTCCATCCGAACCTATTTTCCTTTTGTAGATCCATTTATATCCAATAGGTACAATACCTTCTGGTGGATCTACTAAGGTCCAGACTTGGTTGGAATGCATGGAGTCTAACTCTAACTTCATGGCTTCCAGCCATTTTTCGGAATCGATATCAGATATCGCCTCATCGTAGGTTTTGGGATCTTGTGTATGATCCCTATCTCCCACTAGGAACATTTTCTCGGTATCCTCTTCTAGTATACCTAAGTATCTATCGGGAGGATGGGAGACCCTACTAGATCTACGAGGTGGTCGAGGGACATCGTGTACTGGCTCTGTATAAATGGGTTCGTTAGGATCCATGACTCGTTGCTTTTCAGAGACTTTCTCTTCAAGCTCAATTTTCCTCCCACTGCCTCTATCAAGGATAAACTGATTTTCCAAGAAGATGGCATGACGGCTCACAAACACATTGTGATCCTCTGAGACATAAAAATTGTATCCTAATGACTCTTTAGGATATCCTATAAAACGAGCACTTATGGTCCTAGCCTCTAACTTGTCCGCCTGTAGTCTCTTGACGTGGGCCGGACATCCCCAAATCTTGAGATGACCCAGACTTGGTTTCTTACCATGCCATATCTCATACGGTGTGGTAGGAACGGATTTAGAGGGAACTCTATTCAATAAATAAATCGCTGTGAGTAAGGCATCTCCCCAAAGAAACATAGGTAAATCAGTGAAGCTCATCATGGACCTGACCATATCCAATAGGGTCCGATTCCTCCTCTCTGACACCCCGTTGAGTTGAGGTGTACCTGGAGGTGTCCATTGTGAGACTATGCCGTTTTCCTTGAGATAGTCCCGGAATTCCCCACTAAGGTATTCTCCTCCTCGATCTGATCGAAGAGCCTTAAGAGGTTTTCCAGTTTGTTTTTCTACTTCATTCTTGAACTCTTTGAACTTTTCAAAAGATTCAGACTTGTGTCTCATAAGATACACATATCCATACCGTGAATAATCATCGGTAAAGGTAATGAAGTAAGAATAACGTCCCCTGGCTAGCACATCGAATGGGCCACATACATCTGTATGTACTAGGGTAAGTATTTCAGTGGTCCTCTCCCCATGTCCTACAAAGGGCAGTTTAGCCATTTTTTCTTGAAGACAGGACTCGCAAACTGGATATGACTCGGAAGTCAATGAGCCTAAAAGCCCATCTTTATCCATTTTGTTCATTCTGTCCTCTCCAATATGGCCAAGCCTGAGGTGCCACAAATATCTTTGGTTTATCTCATCTCTAGATCTTTTGGATCCTTTGGCACTCCCTTCTTGCTCGGTAATATTCACAGATACATCCATATGTAAATGATAGAGATTGTCGATCATGAAACCACGTGCGACTATTTTATTTCTTAAATAAATAGAACAGCAGTCTTTGTCAAAAGTAAAAACATGACCTTCCTGTGCTAGACATGAAACAGAAATCAAATTTCTGCTAGCAGCAGGTACATAATAGCAGTCTCTAAGTAATAAACTAAATCCAGACGGTAGTTGCAGATGGTAGGTGCCCACAGCCACAGCAGCAACTTTTGCCCCGTTGCCAACCCGAAGGGTTACCGCACCTTCCGCCAGCCTTCTACTTTCCTTTAGACCCTGCATGGTAGTGCACAAATGAGCACTAGAACCAGAATCTATAACCCAACTAGAAGTAGAAGAAACCGTTAGATTAGTTTCAATTATGAGCAAGTCTATACCTTCTGAGGGCGTGTCACCTTTCTTGTTCTTCAGGCTCTCGAGGTATGAAGGACAGTTTCTCTTCCAGTGGCCTTCGACATTGTAGTGGAAACATTTTCCTTTGTCGTTAGCCTTTTTCTTTTGAACTTCCTTCTTTGGCTTCTTGTCTTTCTTCTGCTTCTTAGCAGGCTTCTTTTTCTTCCAAGTAGACTTTCTCTTGGAACCAGAAGTCAACTCAGCAGCAAGGACATTGCCCCTTGAACCTTTCAAGGCTCCCTCAGCAATTACCAACATGTTTATGAGTTCAGTCTTAGTGCATTCAATCTTATTCATGTGGTAGTTTACTATAAACTGACCAAATGAATCAGAAAGTGACTGTAGGATCAAATCCACTTGCAATTTCTTGTGCATGTTCATTCCGAGCTTCTCAAGCTCCTCTAGGTCCTTGATCATAGTCAGACCATGATCATGGACAGACTGCCCTTCGCGCATCTTTGTCTTGAAGAGCCTCTTGGACACTTCAAAACGAGCTGTGCGACTCTGCTCACCATACAACTCTTGCAGGTGTGCCAGTATGTCCCTAGCAGTCTTGAGATTTTCATGCTGGCATTGGAGTTCATTAGACATGGATGCCATCATATAGCATTTGACTCTAATGTCATCATCCAGCCACTTTTGATGCATCTGTCGCTGAACATCAGTAGGACGTGCTGGTATTGTGGGGATATCTGAATCGAGTATGTAGCCTATTTTCTCACAGCTCAAAACAATTTTGAGATTCCTAAGCCAGTCCTTGTAATTGGTTCCGGTCAATCGGTTGGTCTCAAGAATACGGGTCAAAGGGTTTGAGGCTGACATTGTATCTGCAGAGAGTAAAGATTCTAGTTAGACTTTTGTACTTGATCCTAATCTGTTCTAAGGTCTTTTTAGAATAAATGTAACTCCCACTATTTTCTCGAATTCCTCACACTCCCCTGGTAGGAAAACGGAAAACCTACACGACTAGGGTTTCTAGTGGGTACTGCGGTCCCACCGATCTACATGGCACCTCACCTAACAGTTATTGGTGACACATAGATGGATGAGTGTACAACTCTTGTACAATGCTACTCAAGCATGTTGCAGTGCAACTCGGTCTCTAAGCCATGAAGACCTCACCTAACAGTTATTGGTCCCATTTCTTAGTTAAGTCAGACCCACCGTATAACCGTAGGAATAAAGTCGTCATTGGGTCCTCACCTAACAGTTATTGGTGCCCAACCCCACCTTTACCCTACAACATCTCATGTCTATAGAGAGGTCCAGCCCTCCGATGCAACTTGACCACTGTGTCCAGCCGAGACAAATCAACATCAGAAAGGCCTTAGCAGCTCTACTACATTGGAAGACCTATTGACTTAATATTGGTTAATCAGGTCTTAGTGTTTGCAACTTGAGCCCTTCATAAGAGGTAATCGAACAATTGGCCAGGTAAGCAGGTGGGAGGCTCCCCTTACTCAGAGAGTAAGGTCCTAATTAAGTAACCACCTTTCATGCTTTCCTAGACACCAATTAGATCAATTAATCTAATATGACTTGCTCATGTCGGTTCACTCTCGACTTGATTGAGGAGGTTTTGATTTAGGTCTCAATTGGGTTTACTACATCACATGTAAACCTATCTACCCGACTCGCATTCACATCACATGCAAACGGTACATCACAGGCAGTTATAATCGCAGCATCAAATAAAGTTAAACTTTAAATAGGTGATGATCATGGATTCTAATTAGGTCGTATTACAAGCACATGCACATCAATCGATCAAGTGGTCTTCAACTCTTGAATTGGTTCCAAGCCTCCTTGATTCGATCCTTGACCACCTCTTGATCCAATCGCCATCAACCGCTTAGACCCCTGTTCATCTCATGCATCGTCTTTGACTTGATCGTTGACGTACATCACATCACAGAAATACAACCAGATGTAAAATAAAAATAAAAATAAATTACATCTCCTTTTAGGAGGCACGCAGGCCTCTCAAAACATCAAATAAGATGCATGCAAGCATCTGAAAAATTACATGACATCACAGATCACATCGCAGGTCATTACATTTGATACCAAAAGGGTTTGAATCCTATGATCATCACCGTATGCAACAATTATAATTTTCAGATCTGAAAACTAACTGATTATATCATGACATAGGTCGCTGATCATGCTAATCATGATTCTAAACTTTGTAATCACATTAACAATGTAATTAGAATCATCTTTTTATCACATAAAAATCAGCATGCAAAAATCAGCACCCCTGAAAAATCTGCATGCAGAATTTTTCAGCATGCATGATCATTCAATTTTCAGATCTAATAAGCCTTTAGATATTTAATTCTTACCTTAATCTACGAAGCCTAGGCTCTAATACCACTGTTGGGAACCCGCCCATGCCGCTGATATTTCAAAACAAAAATCAGATGGCAGCGGAAAGGGGGGCATGTGCGGGATCGACGTTCATCGCATGAACGTTGTTTTATGAACCGTTCGTAGTTAGATAAGAATTAAAACTTTTTAAACCTTTAGGAAGATCAGATCTTCACCTTGTGCGGGTAGATGATCACCGCAAACTGAAGTTCATGGTCTAGGATGAAGGTTCGCTTGAAGCCGTTCAAGTGTCCGGCCTCTATGGGTATCCACACGAAGCAGGATCCGATCCAAGCTTTCTATCTCACCGGGGTGCTAGCTCCCTTGCAGAGATAGCTTTTGATGGCTGATTTCCTCTCTTTTAATCAACCCTTGATTGTGCTTGAGAGGAGAAAGAAGAAGGATGAATGGTGGAAGAAGAACGAAGCCCCTTGCAGCCTTTCTTTTTCTCCCTGCGTTGGAACCAAGGAGGAGGGAAGAAGATGGCCGCCAAGCTTCTTCTTTTCACCTTGCTTTCGGATGATCCAAGAGGAGAGGAGAAGGAGGCCATGGCTTGGAGGGGAGAAGGCTTCAATCTTCTTAGGGCGCCGGCCCCCATACCCCTTTTTATAGCCATCTAGGGCTCCTACAATCTAGGAGCCCTAGACTTATTTCCTAAGAGGGGGCGCCGTCTCTTCTCCCTTCTCCACATGAAAAAGGGAGGGGCATATCCCCCTCCTCATGGTAAACCCTAATCCACATTAAGTAGGGTTTGAAAAGCCCTAATGTGGTCAAGCCCTAATCCAATTAGGCTTAGCCCAAGGGTGAACCAATTAGGATCCAATCTAGGTAAGTCCTAATCCAATTAGAACTTAAATCAATTTTGACTCAATTGAATTCTTCAATCCTAATCCAATTAGGAGTCTTATTGATTCATTAGATTAATAATTAATTGTGACTTAAGAAACCCTAATCCAAATTAGGACATATTTAATTTTAGTCCTAATCCAATTAGGACTCTATTTGAATCCGAAGTCCTAATCCGATTAGGACTCTAGGAATCCTACTCCAAGTAGGAATCCAATTTTGATTCAAAACTCCTAATCTTATTAGGATTGCAGGAATCCTATTCTAAGTAGGAATCCCAGTCCTACTCCAACTAGGATTCCCAGTCCTAATCCAATTAGGACTCTAGGAATCCTACTCGAAGTAGGACTCATGTTTCAAGTCCAATTAATTAATTCCCTTTCCTTCTTCAACTTCTTATCAATCGAATTGATTACTCGTGATTCATAATCACTTTTCAACCATCGGATCGGTCAATACTTCTAGTGTGTGTGACCCCATAGGTTCTACTCTGACTGGTAGTGAGATATATTATGATCTCTATCATAATATCATTGAAAACTCCTTTCAATGGATTGGAACGATTCCAACTCTACTCATTAGGGTTTATCGATCATCGAGGTAATCCCTGTGAGTCCCACCATCCACCAATGACACCTAGCAGCATGTAGTGGCTACCTAGTAGAATAGAAAGATGAACCTCTAGGTGCAGTTAACGTGTGATACAGTCCTACTATCGTGGATCCCTACAGGATGGAGGTCATGGACAACTCGTCAAACCCCATCGTCTGTCATATGTCAAGATTTATTTGACTTGAGTTCGATAGTGGAAAACTCTTTTTCCACTTTATATTACTGCCCTGGCCAAGGTCTTAGAACTCAGTCTAACAAATCACATAGGATCACTCCTCTTCTATCAAGGTCGATAGATTCCTTATAGGTGCATACCCTACTCCTACAGTGAACTTACTGCAGCCAATCTACACTGCATGGACCCATATGGCTAGAGACCATGTATGTGTGCAGTCAAACTACAATAACCTCACTGTGAGTAGCCGAAGCACCGCAGGTCAAAGGACCAGTCACACTACTGCAACATCAAGCAAGTCACTGACGAGTGGATAGACATCCAAGTGACTTCTTGTCTTGGTCACGCTCAGTACCCTTGTTCTCTAACAAGCACCTGCACTATCACTTCAGTGTCCCTACACTGTGGACTCAAGTCTCGTCCATCCAGAAGGAAAGTGATCTGTGCACTGATCGGATCGATCACCGTCCTCGTGATGATCCATTGATCAGGAGCATTTAGAAATTAATCACCAATGATACATGGCTCAAATTCTCAACTCTTGAGAATATGTATCATCATCTTATTAATTTTTTGGACGATTCATAGACACATAAATAATATGAATGAAAAAGATGCCTTTTATTTATTCAATAATAAACAGTCAAGTACAAAATTATGTCCCTAGAATCAACAATGTGTCAGCCAAATTGGCTTCTAGGGCATACATCTAACAGAAACATTAGTCAAACTAGTCATCTATAGATTCCTTACTCATATATCATTGTCCCATAAAGAATTTGTAAGGATTGGAGGAAAGGAAGAATTTTTTTAAAAAAAATGGAAAGAAGAGAAAGAAAATTTTCTGAACTGGGGCCGACCCTAGCCAGAATGGGGTCGACCCCATGTTGAGTCGACCCAAGAAAAATCTGGGGTCGACCCAACGGCGGGATCCTATTTTTAAAGAGGGACCTGTGAGCTATTTTAGGGCACTATTTCATCTTGTCCTTTTCCTAGAACCCTATTTCTCACTTTCCAATCCCTTCCAATCATCTCCAAACAGTGCTAGATTGCTTCTCTACGCCGTTAGATCAAGACCTAAGGAAAGATTTGGTGAAAATGGGATCCAAACAAGCCATTGCTAAGAGATCCGGAAGAGTCCCATGCCCAACCATTGTAGATAGACATGCTAGAGATTCATCTACAGTTCCCCCACAAGGTGAGACACGTGTTGAGCCTCCTCCACCTCCTTCCCCTTCAGTTCAACTTGCTAAATATGTGGGGAGACCGGTAACCACGGGGAGAAGGATTCACTCCAAATTTTTGGATCAAGAAGGGTCCCGGTTGGGGGATTGGATCCGAAGGCAAGGATGGGAGTATCTTTGCTCCCTAGATTTGGTGACCTACTCGGGCTTGGTTCGTGAGTTCTATGCCTTCCTAAAAGTTGGAATGGGAGGGCTTGTGTCTGAAGTCCGAGGTGTATGGGTTAGGGTTTCAGAAAGAAGTTTGAGTGAGTTGCTCCATCTCCCCTGCGAAGGTGCAACTCTAGAAAGCCTAGAAAACAAGTTGAGAGCTCTACAGTTGATCTTTAAGAACGATAATTTTGACTATTCTGAGAATGTGATAGCGAGCTCCCTATCAGCTGAGATGAGGTTGTTGCACAACTTCATAGGTCAAATTTTGTTTTCGAAAAGTGGAAGATTTGATCATATATCTGAGAGAGATTTGGTCATTATGGAACACGTTATTCAGGGCATTCCCCTGAACCTCCCAGCTATGATGATCAGGCAGATGAGAGAGGCTATATGCAAGTCGAGAGTCTCCCTGCCCTATGGTATGATACTCACCTTGGTCTTCAGATAGCATGACATATCAGTGGAGGGAGAGATCTCCAGGCATCTATTATTTACCGTCACTTACACTGCGCGGTCCCTAGTTCGCATGGGTTATGAGAAGATGAACGGGTAGTGGGTGCGTGGAGGAGTAGGGATACATGTACCAGAGGGTGATGCACCAGAGGTTGGAGACGCCATCCCTGAGGCTGAGGTACCTGAGGATCATCCTACGGCATCTTCAGAGGCTGGCGCATCGTCATCCGTACCCACGGGGTGCACAGAGGAGTTTTGGAGTAGGATGACTGAGCTTGTGTCAGCTCAGGTGAGGACTCTCTCTGACGGATTGACGGGCAGGATAGACATTATGACTGCTGAGATTAGCGATCTCAGAGAGCAGGTAGGAGCATTACGGAGAGAGAGAGAGGCTCATGGTCCATCTGTGCCCCGAGTAGCTGAGTCGGAGGTTTCGGCACAGAGTCATCCAGCTCTGCGAGGTCCACGTCAGACTCAGTTCCATCAGGCTCAACCTCCCCTCGCCACTTATACTAGGAGGATGAGGACTAGATCACAGCCCTTAGATACCTCCTAGGCTGATGGTAGCATTATGATTAGTGCCTACGATTTATCTAGCTCTCATATGTATTTTGCCTTGTTGATGTACTTTGCACTTTGATTGAAGAACATTATATTTTTGGCATTAGTGTACTACAATGTTCCATTTTGATCAATGAAACTTAACTGTTTATTATTTACTGCCTCTACTTATCTATTGCCATACACCTGTTTGATGATAACAAAAAGGAGGAGAAGTAAGGAAAGAAAGAAGTTGCAATAAGTTGACAAACAAGTTTGAAAATTATAATAGGAGATAATATACACTTAAGGAGGAGCGATATGTAACAATGAAGATGTTAAAGTCTAAACATTTAATCAAATTTCAGAATTTGGCACATACCTCTCATACCTCGATATATAACCTAAAACTCTTGCTTTATCCCAAATTTTTGAAGTTTCATCTTTAACCAAATATAAAAGAAAGGGGGAGAAAATCGAAAGTTCAAATTGGCAATATTTGGATGAAAAAGAGGGAGACTTCACTCTCAAATTTGAAAAGCTAAAATTCAAAAACTTGAGCTCTTCTAAAACTAATTTTAAGATAAGTATTAATTTGCTCATACTCAATATTTTGTAATCATCAAAAAGGGGGAGATTAAGGATGATAGTGGTATTTTGATGATTAACACAACCATTGAGGGAATATCTAATTAAATACTACAAGTTAACATGATACATCATTACTGAGTTCGTCACTCTCGGTACATTAGAAGAATGAGATCAAGATGTATTTCAATGATTAATAATGAGATAAAATTTGCGATAGAAAAGAGATAGTGAATTTTAAATTCTAATTCGGCAAAATTTCAAGTGAAAAGAACTCTTAAGGGGACAATAGTAATTTTCATTGTTAAGAGTATGTAGCGCTACTATGGCATACATTCAAAATTACTTGAAGTATATTTCATTGATTATATGGATGAATCTAACCTTAAGTTGTAGCAAAGTGTGGAATGAGTCGACCCCAAGATTGGTGGAGTCGACCCCGGCACATCATGGAACCATCAGGCACACTTCTGCAAAAATGGCACGGATGAACAGTAGTTGAGTCGACCCCAAGCTTACTTGAGTCGACCCCATCTTGAAGCCTCAAGAAAACAAGTCTCTGGAATTTACTGAGAGGGCCGACCCCAACCTTCCTTGGGTCGACTCCAGATTGAGTCGACCCCAGGAATGCTTGAGTCAACCCCAAGGCAGTGTCATTCAATGCTGTCTCTCTGGAAACTCTGAGAGGGTCGACCCCAATGGAATTTGAGTCGACCCCATTGTACCTTGAGTCGACCCCAAAAAGTGTTGAGTCGACCCTAGTGAAAAACGGCTGAAATATAAGATTCTGTGTTTCCTGAGAGGGCCGACCCCAATGTAGCAGGAGTCAACCCTAATGAAAATTGGGTCGACCCTAGTGAAAGTTGAGTCGACCCCAAGTCTGATGAACAGTGGTTTGAGTCGACCCCAGGAAAGTTTGGGTCGACTCCAGCACGGGCAGAAGCATAACGGCTAGTTCTGCAGAAGTATATTTTATCCTCCCAACAGTAAGTAACAGCTAGTTTTTGAAATCTAACCAATGGGGGGTGTCCAATGGATGAGGAAAACTATTTAAAGTGACACTATTCATCAGAGAAAATATCCTTTTGCAAAATATCAAAGCTCACACAAGAAAAACAAGAGCCCTAATTTTCTTCATCCAAGTGCTTCACTCAAAGAGTCAAAAGGAAGTGGTAGAGCAGATTCTAAGAAACATTAAGAGCTCCATCGACCCTTGAAGAGTGAAGCAATCTTGACAAAAAAGAAAGAAGTCTCATCAAGCGATAACTATATTTTAAACTCTTCTTTGTAGCTTATAATTGTTATATTTGCTCATCTAGGAGTTTCAACTTTCTTCTTCTTTTTAATCACCTTGTAAAGGTTTGTTGGTGAGCCCATAAAACCAACGGTGAAGGTTTGTTGGTGAGCCCATAAAACCAATGGTGTAGGTTTGTTGGTGAACCCGTAAAACCAATTGTGAAGGTTCGTTGGTGAGCCCGTAAAACCAACATAGATTTTTGGTGATTCCGGAAACCAAAGTGTAAAGATTTTTGGATTGTGAGCCGAAAAACAATCCAACTGTAATCCACAGGATTATAGTGAATTTCCAAGGGATCGCTTGGGAAGTGAATGTAGGTGCTTAAGAGAGCACCGAACTACTATACTTCTTGTGTGTTTGCATTGTGTATTGCTTTAACTTCACTCACTCATTAATTGACTCAATTAAGATAGTAAAAAAAATTTAGAGAAACCAATTCACCCCCCCTTGGCTTGTCACCTTGGGCAACACTGATGTAGACTTTCTATCATCAGGGTCAGTCATGAAGTCTGAATCAGTATATCCTTCTATCTTTACTCTGTGCCTCCCCCAAAGACCAAAAATATATCCTTATTCCTTCTCAAGTACTTAAGAATATTTTTCACAGCTATCCAGTGCTCCTCATCTGGATTTGACTGATATCTGCTCGTGACACTCACAGCATGTGCTTTGTCAGGTCGAGTACATAGCATGGGATACATGAGGCTCCCTATTGCCGATGCATAAGGGATCCTACTCATGCGCTGAATCTCTTCAGATGTTTTGGGGCACATCTTTTTGGAGAGATTTATCCCATGCCTTAGAGGTAACAATCCCCTCTTAGAGTTTTACATGCTGAACCTCTTCAGCACTTTCCTATATATATTTTCTGTGATAGGCCAAGCATTCTCTTAGATCTATCTCTATAGACCTTAATCCCCAAAATATAAGATGCTTTATCTAGATCTTTCATGGAGAACTTCTTAGACAACCATAACTTGACCGATGTGAGCATGGAAATATTATTTCCAATCAGGAGTATATTATCCACGTACAATACGAGGAATACTATAGCCCTCCCACTGAACTTTTTGTACAGACATGGTTCCTCTTCGTTCTTGATGAAATCAACGATTTGATCACATCATTGAAACGAGTGTTCCAGCTCCGAGATGCTTGCTTTAGTCTATAAATAGATCTTTACAGCTTGCAGACCTTGTGATCACCATCACTAGAAGTGAAACCCTGATGTTGTTCCATATAGATATCTTCCTCAAGATATCCATTAAAGAATGCAGTTTTCACATCCATCTGCCATATCTCATAATCATGATAAGCTGCAATGGCAACCAACGTTCGAATGGACTTCAGCATGGCTACCGGTGAAAAGGTATCCTTATAGTCAATACCTTCGTGCTGACTATAACCTTTTGCCACCAGCCTTGCCTTATAGGTCTCTACCTTGCTATCAGAACCTATTTTTTTTTGTAGATCCATTTACACCAAATAGGTACTATACCTTCAGAGGCTCAATTGCTCATTGCTCTTCAGAGACTTTCTTTTCGAGCTCAATTTTCTCCCACTGCCTCTATCAATGTTAAACTATTTTTTCAAAAAGATGGCATGTCGGCTCACAAATACTTTGTGATCTTCTGGGATGTAAAAATTGTATCCTAACAACTCTTTAGGATATCCAATAAAACGAGCACCAATTGTCCTAGACTCTAACTTATTCGCCTGTTGTCGCTTGACTTGAGTTGGACATCCCCAAATCTTGAGATAACTAAAACTTGGTTTCTTACCATGCCATATCTCATACGGTGTGATAGGAACGAACTAAGAGGAAACTCTATTCAATATGTAGATAGTTGTAAGTAGGGCATCTCCCCACAAGAATAAGGGTAAGTCAGTGAAACTCATCATGGATCTAACCATATCCAATAGGGTCTGATTCCTCCTTTCTGACATTCCGTTGAGTTGAAGTGTTCCAGGAGGTGTCCATTGTGAAACTATATCATTTTGTTTGAGATAATCGCGAAACTCTCCACTAAGGTATTCTCCTCCTCGATCTGATCGAAGAACCTTAATGAGTTTTTCTATCTGTCTTTCTACTTCAAATCTGAATTCTTTGAACCTTTCAAATGCTTCAGATTTATGTCTCATAAGATAGACATAACCATACCATGAAAAATCATCAGTAAAAGTAATAAAGTAGAAAAATTGACCCCTAGCCTGCACATCGAATGGGCCACACACATCAGTATGTACTAGGACAAGTATTTTAGTGGACCTCTCCCCGTGTCCTACAAAGGATAATTTGGCCATTTTTCCTTGAAGGCAGTTTTTATAAATCGGATATGACTCAGAAGTCAACGAACTCAAAAGCCCATGTCTCTTTAATTTGTTAATTCTGTCTTCTCCTATATGACCAAGTCTGAGGTACCATAAATATTTTTGGTTTATCTCATCTCTAGATCTTTTAGATTCTATGGTACTCACTGTATGCTCAGATACGTTCACAGATACATCCATAGTAAGTGATAGAGACCATCAATCATAAAACCACGTCCAAACAGTTTATTTCGCAAATAAATGAAAACGTAGTCTTTATTGAAATTAAATTCATAATGTTCCCGTGCTAGACAAGAAACAGAAATCAGACTTCTGCTAGCACTAGGTACAAAGTAACAATCTCTAAGTATCAAACTAAATCCTGACGGTAAATGCAAAGAAAATGTGCCCACAGCAACAGCAGCAACTCTTGCTCCATTGCCAACCCGTAGGGTTACCGCACCTTCCGTAAGCCTTCTACTTTTCTTTAGACCATACATGATAGTGTATAAGTGAACACTAGAACCAGAGTCTATAACCCAACTGAAAATAAAAGAAACTGTTAGATTAGTTTCAATAATGAGAATATTAGACATACCTTCAGAAGGCATGTCATCCTTCTTGCTCTTTATGTTTTCCATATAGATAGGACAATTTCTTTTCCAATAGCCGTCTTCATTGCAATGGAAATATTTTCCTTTGGGTTCAGCCTTCTTCTTAGGAACTTCCTTCTTCAGCTTTTTCTCGATGTTCTGCTTCTTCGCAGGCTTCTTCTTCTTCCCGGTAGACTTTCTCTTGGAAGTAGAAGATAGCTCAGCAGCGAGAACTATGCCCCTTGAACCTTTCAAGGCTTCCTCAATTGTCACCAACATATTCAACAATTCAAGCTTGGTGCATTCCATTTTATTCATATGGTAGTTTACAATAAACTACCCATTTGAAGATGGCAACGATTGTAGGATCAAATCCGTTTGCAAATCCTTGTGCATGGTCATGCCAAGCTTCTCAAGCTTCTCAAGATCCTTGATCATGGTCAAACCATGTTCATGGACAGACTGCCTATCGTGCATCCTGGCTTTGAAGAGCCGCTTGGACACTTCAAACCTCGCTGCGTGACTCTGTTCACCATACAACTCTTATAGGTGATCAAGTATGTCCTTAGCAGTCTTCATGCTCTCATGCTGGCATTGCAATTTGCTGGACATGGATGCCAAAATATAGCACCTAATCTTATTATCGTCATCAACCATTTTGCATACGTCTCACGCTGCTCATTGGTTGCACGGGCTGGTAACATCGGGAGTTCATGGTCAAGGATATAAGCTATCTTTTCGTAACTCAAGACAATCTTCAAGTTGCGGAGCCAATCTTTATAGTTTGGTCCGATCAACCTATTGTTATTTAGAATTCAAACTATCGAGTTGCAAGCCATTGATATCTGCAGAGAGTAAAGATTCAAATTAGAAATTTGTATTTGATATTAATTTATTTTAGAAACTTTAAAAACAAAATTGGATCAAATCCTTCCACTATTTCTCGGATCTCTCACTCCCCTGGTAAAGATACGAAAATCTGCAACTTAGGGCTTCAAGTGGGGTGCTGCGGTCCCACCAATCTACATGTCACCTCACCTAACAGTTATTGGAGATACATAGACGATGAGTGTACAACTCTTGTACAATGCTTCGTAAGCATATTGAGCTAACCTGGTCTCCAAGTCATAAGGACCTCACCTAACAGTTATTGGATCCATTCCTTTGTTAAGTTAGACCCACCGTATATCCTGCGAAAATAAAGCTGTGATTGGATCCTCACCTAACAATTATTGGAGCCCAACCGCATCTTTACCCCATAACATCTCATGTTAATAGAGAGGTCCAATACCCCGATGCAACTAGCCCACTATATCCAGTCGAGACTAACCAACATCGGAAAAATCTTAGCAACTCTACTATGGTGGAAGACCAATCGACTTAATATTGGGTAATTAGATCTTAGTGATTCCAATTTTGAGCTTTCTATAGGAGGTAATCGATCAATTGGCCAGGTAAGCAGGTGGGAGGCTTCCCTTACTCAGAGAGTAAGATCCTAATTAAGTAACCACCTTTGAGCTTTCCTAGACACCAATTAGATCAATTAATCAAATATGGCTAGCTCAATGTATCGTTCACTCTCGATTGATTTATAAAGATTTTAGGTCTCTTGGGATGTACATCTAATGTAACCATCTATCCCATACCATATGTCATTCGATTTACATCTTATGTAAATGTCACATTGGTTCAAGTTTACATCTTATGCAATTATGAAACCCTTTCATATATTACGTGATTACATCTTATGTAAATGACATAATTGTTTCAGTTTACATCTTATGTAAATGTCCTATTGTTTAAGGGTTTTATTTACATCTCATGCAAATAAATTTTGTTTATCTAATACATACATCTCATGCATGCATTGTTTTAAATATAACCTTAAACAAGTATGAACATTATGATTACCACATGCATCTCATGTATACATTTTCAGATCTGTAACTTTAAACCTATTATGCTATTTTTTGGATTTCAGATCATGCATTACTTGATTTCAAATATTGTAATCTAATTGCAATTCTAAAATAATTTGCAAAATCAAGCAAATAAAAATCTGCATGCTGAAAATTCAGCAACCTGAAATTTCAGCACGCAGAAAATCCAGCAAGCATAATTTCTTTAAAAATCAAATTTAAAACGTGGTAATCAATTCTTAAGTCCTAATCATGCTTTCTAGAACCATGGCTCTGATACCACTGCTGAGTTACGCCCCGTTCGATGCGACGTTCGCAGCGAAATTCGAACGGAACGTCATTCATCGTATGAACGCACCTCGGATCGTAGAATTCAAAAAGTTTTCTAGATTCAAATTCAGAAGATCTTTGAACTCATTAGGGAGGGAAGATTAGGATCTGAGGAGGGTTGATTACGATTCATAAAATTGAAACAAAAATCAGAAGATATAAATTTGAAGATCTCATCTTCAAAAATTCTGCAGGTATAGAACACCACAGTCTGATGATCTTTCTAGGTTCCTGGTTAAGCCGCACACGTGTCCGGCCTCTACAGGTATCCACACGAGGATCTAATCATCTGAAATAAGGTCTTACCGGAGTGTTAGCTCCTTGCAAAAACCTATCATGACTATCAAAAGAGATGGAAAAAATTCTGCAACATACCTTTTTGAAGAAGAATGCTTTCTTCTTCAACCTTGCTCGTAATGGAGGAAGATGAGGGATGAAGCTTTAAGCGTGGATCTTCCTTGCCTTGCTCCCATGGATGAAGAGGAAGACGAGGTCCCCTTGCTACTGTGGAGAAGGAAGGAAGAAGAGAAGGAGAGAGGAGGCGTGGGGGTCTAGGATAGTTAATTCAATGCACATGCCTCCTCTTTTATAGATTGGGTTTAGGGCTTCTCCTAATCTTATTAGGAGTATGGAACTATTACCCACCCTTGGATTAATGCCAAGTGTTTTATCCTTGTGCTCATAGATGCATGACATGTGTCCACTTAATCAATTGATTAATTTTCTAATCACATTAGGACTCCTAATCTTATTAAGAGAATTAATTGATTTGGGAGCATGCATCCTACGATGCCATGTGGACTTTAAAGTCCGCATAGTGTGAACATGACTTAAGTCATACTCATCCTACGATGACATGCGGTCTTTAAAATCCATACAAACCTTGGTTTAATCAAATTGACCTAATCATGAACCTAAATCAATTTGGGTCGAACCCAATTTGATTTGGCCCATTAATTCAGTCCAATTGCAATCCAATTGCAATTAATTAGACTTAATTCTTCTTCCATTAACTCACTAACACTTAGTGGGTTAATTCAATCACCAATCATATCGATAATTGACTTCAATTGAGATTCTAAATCACAATTATGATAGTCTGACTAATAAATTCTCTATGTGTGTGATCCCGTAGGTTCTATTATGACAGGTAGTGAGACATATTGAGATCTCCATCTTAATATTACTAAAACTCCTTTCAGTGGACTGAAACGATTTCAGTTCTACTCTCAGGGTTCACTGATCACCAAGTGAATGCCTTCGAGTCTCACAATCCACTAGTGACACCTAGCAGTATATGGTGGCAACCCAACAGAATAGAATATATGAACCTCTAGGTGCAGTTAGCATATAATACAGTTCCTCTATCATGGATTCCGACGTGACGGAGGTTATGGATATCTCGTCAAACTCCATCGTCCGTCATATGTTAAATTTATACGACTTTCAGTTCGATATATGAAAAACTCTTTATCCAAAATACCTGGTCAAGAATTTATCGAACTCAGTCTCATAAATCACATAGGATCACTCCTAATCTATCAAGATCGATAGATCTCATCTAAATGCAACCCTATTCCAAAATGAACCTACTGTAGCCAATCTGCACTACAAGGATCCGAATGGCTAGGGCCCAAGTTCACATGCTCGTGAAACTATAGCAACCTCACAGTGAATAGCTGAGGCATCGCAGGTCAAAGGACCAGTCATACAACTGCGGCATAAGTAGTCACTAACGAGTGGATAGGTATCCATGTGACTATTATCTTTAGTCACGCTCAATACCTTATTCTCTAACAAGTACTCGCATAATCACTCCAGTATCTCTACACCGTGGACTCGAGGCTCGTCTATCTGACTAAGTGATCTGTACACTAATCTCAACGGATCGATCACCGTTCCTCGTGATGGATCCATCGATCAGGAGCATTTAGAAATTAATCCCTAATGCCTCAAATTCTCAACTCCTTGAAAATATGTGTCATCATCTATTAATTTCTTGGATGATTCATGGACACATACAAACATGAATTAAAAATAAATTGCCCAATCTTATTTATTAATAAGAGTCAAATTACAAATTTATGCCCGAGATTATAAATATGCGTCAACCACATTGGCTTTTAGGGCATACTTCTAACACCAGTGGCACCCCCGGCCGCGCCTGCAGCCGTGCCCTCAGTCGTGCCCAGCGTCGGCAGCCCATGGCTGCGTCGGCATCCCGCGACCTGCGCCCGCGGCCGACGGTCGGCACCCGTGGTTGCGGCTACAGCTGTAGATCAACCTTCGGTAAGTATTTTTTTTCTTCTTCCTTTTCTTTCTTCCCGTTTTGATTTAATAGAATAAATTATGAGGAGGAAGGGCTTTACCTGCTCTGAAATGAGGGGAAAAAATGAGGTTATTGTTTAAAATAAAAGGTAAAAGGATTGGAGACAAGAAAATCAATAAGACACAGAAATTGTAGGAAATTAGTTCTTCAGGAACTAATAGTACTTCTCATTTCTTTCTTTTTTCACTTATGTACATTTCATCCTCCTTAAGATACCCTGTAATAGGCCAAGGATTATAATGAGGAGGTATGATAGTCATAATGATAAAACACCCAAAAGACAAGAGATGGTGAAAAGGTGGATGAATATAGACATCTCCAAGGGATAAGGGGCACATCTAGGAGTTACAAAAGGTAAAAAACCTAAGAGGTGGAAAAACTCGAGAGGTGAAAGTTAAGTGGTCATCCACCCAATGGTGGATTCATAACACTCCTTCTTGGATGACCACACACAAAGAACATGCCTCATTAAAACCTTGGCAGAAAAAACCCAGTGGGAAAAAACCAATGGCGAAGGAAAAAAAGTTCAGTATTCTTGTGTACCATGAAGTGCTTTACGATTGCCTCATTAAAACCTTGCAAAGATAAACCCAGTGGGACAAAACCTTAACAGAGGAAAAAGAGTACAATCGACACAAAACTTTAAGTCCTTGACTCTCCCTGAAAAGTACATGATCAAAGGTCTTTGAGGATCCTAGTGTTATTTTGATGTTTTCAAAGCTATTAAGGTCATATGGAAGTATTAATTTCACTAACTCAATTGATCAAGTACATAAATACTTAAGAAAGGAAGAAACGATAGATTCTCGATACATTCTTAATACATTCTACATTCTCAATACATTCTTGATACACTCTTGATATACGATTAAAACAACTCTCAAGGACTCATCTAAGGACAATTTTATTAGAAGAACTGGAGAAAAAAATCTAAATTTCAGTTTGACAAAGTTAAGAGTCAAGTTTCCTTGCTAAAGGGCAATTCTATCTTTTTCATAGTCAAAGAGATGAAAATTTTGTGTGCCAAGCATCCTAAATTACTTGAAATGTCTTTTATTGGCTTGATGTGCAAAACTAATCTTGAGATGCAGAAAATCAGGATTAGAATCGATTTCAGAAAGTTTGTAGTAGAACCTGATACATTTTAGCAAGCTTTGGCACACCTTGGCATGCTTTGGCATACTTGGCACAGACCTAGAGTCAACCCCAGAAAGATTGGAGCCGACTCTGGCACATTGGCACATCTTGGCACAAGGTTCGGAACGACCCCAGATAATAGCACTGTAGCTCGAGTCGACCCCAACAAGTTTTACAAGAAAAATGCTCTCTAGATTCCCTAACAGAGTCGACCTCAGCCAAGCTCGAGTCATCTCCACTGTAGCTCGAGCCGACCCCAAAAAAGTTTTGAGTCGACCCCAACTTGAATCATCAGAAAAATGCTCTATGGATTTTCTGTCAGAGTCGACCCCAGCCAAGCTTAAGTCGACCCTACTGAAGCTCGAGTCAACCCCAGGAATATTCGAATCGACCCCAGTTTGGAACAACAAAAACTGCTTCTGAAATTTTCTGTCAGAGTCGACCCCAGCTACTGGCACTGTAGCTCGAGTCAACCCCAGCATAATCCGAATCGACCCGAGCACGACTGACAGCATAACGGCTAGTTCTACAGATGTACCTTTTGGTGCCCCAACGGCCATAAAAAGCTAGTTTCTCCAATCCAACGACTAGAAACTGATTTTTGGGGATTGGTAAAATATTTAAGAACCACTATTCATCAGAAAAAATATTTTTTGCAAAATTATAGTAAACATTCAAGAGAAAAGAAAATTCTAGAGTTCTTCATTCATTGCTTCATTCCAAAATCTAAAAGAAGATGGTTGAGCAGAAATCAAGTGACTTCAAGAGCTCTACCAACCTCTTGAGGAGTGAAACAATCTCAGCAAAGAAGAGAATAGCATCTACAAAGTGATAATTATTTTTTTATCTCTTCTTTAAGTGCATATTTGTATTATTTGCTCATTTAGGAGCTTTATAACTTGATTCTCTTATTTCTTTATAAGGTTTATTGGTGAGCTCGTAAAACCAATGGTATAGGTTTGTTGGTGAGCCTGTAAAAGCAACGGTTAGGTTTAATTGGTGATCCTGTAAAACCAATTGTAGGATTTTTGGATTGTGAGTCCGGTAAAACAATCCAGCTGTAATCCGAGAGTTTATAGTGAATTTCCAAGAGGATGCTTGGGAAGTGGACGTAGATGTCTTGGGGTGCACCGTACCACTATACATGCTTACCTTTGTATTGAGTTCATTTTGTGCCTCTTGCGTTATTCCTTTTATTATATTGTATAATTGCTCTAGCTTGATTTCTAAAAGTTATTTAACTGTGCTTAACTAGAGCTTAACTAAGTTTGCTTCCACTGCACTTATACAATTCACTTAGGCCAAGCTACATTCATTCAAAAATTGATTTAAGGTCTTAAAATTTAGAAAACCCAATTCACCCCCCCCCCCCCCCCCCCCCCGCGCGCTCTTGGGTTATCACCTTGGGCAATAAATGGTATCAGAGCAGGTGCTCTAGTATTAATTGTTGATCTCACGATCAAGAGCCAAAGATCATGACAACTCAAATTGGTAGCTCTCTATCCGAGGGAGAGTCAACAAACAAACCACCGCTATTCAATGGCATAAATTATACCTACTAGAAAGTACGAATGAGAATATTTATACAAGTACTAGACTATGATATATGGAGAATCATTGTCAAAGGACCACACATACCCACCATTAGTATATATGGCATGGTCATCCCTAAGTCAGAAAAGGATTGGGATGACTATGATAAAAGGATGGCTCAACTTAATGCTGAAGCCATGAATGTTCTTTATTGCTCACTTGATGTAAATGAATTTAATAAAATTTCAACATGTAATTCTGCTAAGAAAATTTAGGACAGATTAGAGGTTACTCATAAAGGCACAAATCAAGTTAAGAAATCAAAAATAAATATTCTTGTACACAAGTATGAATTATTTAAAATGAAATCTTCTGAAAATATAACTAAAATGTTTACAAGATTTACTAACATAATAAATGACCTGAAGAGCTTAGGTAAATCTTATTCTAACTCGGAATTGGTGCACAAAATTCTCAGATCTCTACCTCGTATGTGGGAGGCCAAGGTAACTGTAATTCAAGAGGCTAAGGATCTCAATACATTTCAATTAGAAGAGCTTCTAGGATCACTTATGACTCAAGAGTTGACTATGAAGCAAAATTCTGAAGAAGAGGTCAAGAAAAGGAAGACCATTGCTCTGAAGTCTACAATCCCTAAAGAAGATAGTGAATCAAATGATTCGGATGAGGAAGAGGAATACGATGAAGAGAAAGTGGCAATGCTTGCAAAGAAGTTCAGAAAGTTTATAAGGAGGAAGAAAGAGTTCCACAAAAAGAAGCCCTTCTTCAAAGGCAGCTCTAGCAAAGAAAAGTAAAAGGATAAGAAAAAAGAAAGAGATGTGCCCATCTGTTATGAATACAATAAGCCTAGGTACTTCAAAATAGATTATCCACAATTAAAATGGATGGCGAAGAAACTCAAGAAGAAATTTCTCATGGCTGAGTGGAGTGAAAGTGATGGATCAAGCTTAGATGAGGAAGATCAGCCAAATACAGCTCAAATTTGCTTCATGGCAAATGATGATCAAGTAGATGCTGAACTTGAATGTAATTTTATTGTTGATGAATTGCATGATGCTTTTCTAGACCTTATGGAAGAACACAAAAAACTTATTCTAAAAATAAAATCTTAAAGAATGAAAATCAGACCCATATGGAAGATAAATTAAAACTATCTAATCATTATGAAACACTAAGTAAGAAGTTAACTAATGAAACTGAAAACTTAATTAAAGAGAACATTGAGCTAAAAAGGAATGTTAAAAAATATAAATCTTTAGTAGATAGATTCACGCTCAGCTCAACTAAGTTAAATATGATTCTAGATAGTCAAAGAGCCGTTTATGACAAAGCACGATTAGGGTATTAAACAAATAGAAAACAAAAATACTTAAAGAACTTGTTTGTAAAATCCAAGAATGAAAACATAACTTGTTATTGCTGTAACAAAGTAGGACATAAAGCTTATGAATGTGATTTCAGAAAATTTAACAATAACAAGTCAAATGAAAAAGACAAACAGAAATTCAAGAAAACCTGGATCCCAAAAGGAACCTTAAAGACTAACCCTAAAGGACCCAACTTAGCTTAGGTACCTAAAATGGATCCTTGATTATGCTTGCAGGTGTGTCTTACAACCAATGAGAAGAATCAGCTATGGTATCTAAATAGCAGCTGTTCAAGACACATGATAGGTGACATAAATCAATTCATTACCATGGAATCAAAAGATGGTAGAGTGGTAACCTTTGGTGACGATGGCAAAGGTCACATTATTGGAAAGGATAAAATCCGTATCACTCCATTCACTTTTATAGATAATGTCTTATTAGTTAATAGCCTAAAACATAACATGCTTAGCATTAGCCAATTTTGTGATAAAAGCTTTAAAGTCTCTTTTGAATCTTTGGTATGCATAATCATTAGTCCTAAAGACAATAGTATTATACTCATAGGATATAGGTGAAAGTGAATCCCGGTTTTTGCATGCATGTATATATATATATATATATATATATTTTTTTAAAATGCAGCGGAAGGATAGAATTAAACTATTTGTTGCCCAAGGAGATAACCCAAGAGGAGGGGATGAATTGGGTTTTAATTAAATATTGATCAATTAAAATATGATAAGTAATTAACTAAAGGTATTACAAGCGAATTAGTTAGATTACTAGATGCAGTGAGTGAAGAGAGTGAAAGAGACACGATGCAATACAAACACAAAAGATTTATAGTAGTTCGGAGCCAACTCTTGCTCCTACGTCCACTCCCCAAGCCAAACTTGGGAGTTCACTATAATTCCTAGGATTACAGCTGGTTGTTTTACAAGCTCACAACCCAACTTGTTGTTTTCACGAGGTCACAACAAACTCGGTCGGTTTTGACAGGCTCACCGACTAGAACCACCCAATTGTTTTTCCAAGTTCACAATCAAACCTAGTTGGTTTTTTCCGGTTCACCAACCACAATCTTACACTATTGGTTTTATCTTTGGCTCACCAACAAACCTTACAACCCTTGATTCAATTCCCTGATTAAATCAAGTAAGAAAAATAAAGTCTAAGAATTCACAAAGAAAGCTTCTAAAAAGCAAGTGTGTGAACAATATAAGCTAAGTAGAGTTAGAAGTCCTCAAATAGATTTTAAAGGAGAAAGAGGGGGATTCTTGATTTCTGAATCTCCTCTTGAAAGCACTGAAGGTTTGAGGACAATAGTAGAGCCTTGAATGCGAAGGAAGCATTTTTCGGTTTGAGTTAAATGTGCTTCTTTCTTCTTTTGCTCGGATTAACTCTCTTAAAGCTCTTGGTGGTTGAAAATGCTTTAATGCTCAAGTGGAATAGCTCTCTTATCTTCTACTACTATTCACTCTAGCTATTTAAGTGGTTCCTTTCGAAAACTAGACGTTAGAAAGAGATTTGGAGCCGTTCTGTCCCGTCTGCACATCTTGACAATATATCCGTTGGGATCGGAGTCGACTCGTGCGATCTGAAGTTGACTCGGCTGTTACTGGAGTCGGCTCGCACTTTACTGGAGACGACTCACCCACTCTTCAGAATTTGAATTAAAGTGCTTGTTTCATCCTGGAGTCGACTCGGACCAAACTAGAGTCGACTTCGCCAACAGCTGGAGACGACTCGGGCACTTAGGGGTCGGCTCGTTCTTAGGGTTCCAGAAATCCAACTTTCTATTTTTCTTCCTCGAGTCAACTCAGATTTTCCTGGAGTCGACTCGATTGTCTTGAGAGGCGACTCGAGATCTTCGGAAGATGTCTCATTCTCAGAGGCCAGAAAAATGATTCTCTGTCTTTTGAACTGATCTGCCTCAGAGTCGACTCGGCCTTGTTGGAGTCGACTCGATTGCCTTGGGGGTCGACTCTGGAGCACTTGGAGTCGACTCGTTCACAGAATCTCCGAGATTTGTTCTCTGCCTTTCAGACCGCTTTCCTCTGGGAGTCGACTCGGACAAACTGGGAGTCGACTCGCCAAGCGTCGGAGTCGACTCGCAATCTTCTGAAGTCGACTCGGTAACAGGGTCTAAAATCCATCGTTCTGTCTTTCTGTCTGTTACCCTTTGGAGTCGACTCGGGACCATCTGGAGTCGACTCGGCAAGCATCGGAGTCGACTCTCAACCTTTTGGAGTCGACTCGTTAGCAGGATCTAAAATTCATCATTCTGTCTTTCTGTCTGTTACCCTTTGGAGTCGACTCGGTACCATCTGGAGTTGACTCTTAACCTTTTGGAGTCGACTCATTAACAGGATCTAAAATCCATCGTTTTGTCTTTCTATCTATTACCCTTTGGAGTCGACTCGGGACCATCCGGAGTCAACTCGAGATTGTGCCAGAAATGTTAAACCAGCCGGAGTCGACTCGCAAAGTTTCGGAGTCGACTCGTGATGCAGACTTTGGTTCAAATTGAGTCCAACACTTAGCCAAATTACTTTGAACTAAAGCTTGAGGCACTTAACCAGAAATTCATACATATTTGCTTGAAACACTAGATTGAATTCATTAGTACAACATAAAATATACTCAAATGCTTTGAGCTCATCAAAATCAATTAGGAGTTTACTCAATCACTCCACAATCTCCCCCTTTTTGATGATGACAAAATATTGAGTATTTGTAAAGTGAATTGCTCATTCAAGAAGTAATTTATGGTAAAATTTCAAGAAATGAATTCAAATATTTAGTCATTTAGTGTATCCAAAGATTAAAAGGTATTAAGCAGTAAACTTTGAAATTAAAGCTCCCCCTTTCATTTGGAATTATATAAGCCTTCAAATCATGCAGTTAATTGTTTGGCTTATAGGTTTTTAATGAATTTGCTTTCTTAGAATTTCAGATTCTTTTCCTCAACACGTGCATTCAATTTTTTTTGAACTTTGTTCAAGTTTTCTAAATTTTCCTTTAATGTTTTAAACTTGAGCTGAAGTTCTTAATTATAGAAGGAAAAATCTAACGATTTGTTCTTGAATATGATTCAACTAATCTCCGAATATTCCTTAAATAGATTCTGGAGATTACTCCTTGAGAAGCTCCAACAGAGAGATAATGAGCCTCGAGGTATCGAATCAACTTAGAACAAATCACATTTTCTTAAGGGTTTTCTTGTTTAGTGATTTCCTTTATTTACAATTTATCATATGTTCCCCCCTTTTTTGTCATCATAGCAAAAAGGTAGAATATCAATGAATCAATGTAGACAATACTCATAACTCAAAACACAATAATCATAACACGGAAGGCACAATGTACACAAGTTTTTAGAAAAAGACTTCAATTCATTGTAAGTATTACACAATTTGGGTACAATGATTGAAAGTCCAAAAGAACTTTAAATGATAATAAAAACAAAATACATGTCTAAGGACATCTAGTATAGGAAGAAGAAACTTCTAGAGTTCTTCGTTGACACTGCAAGACCAAGCTAACTGCTTCAGAGAGATTCCCCAGTTGCGCAATCACTTCTGAAGTAGCCCTAGCTTGAGTCTGGGTCAGTTGGGTTATGCTTTCATTGATTGTATCAAGTTTATCGATCACTACATTTGCAAGCCTCTCTGCTCCTTGATTTAACCTTAGCAGCTCAACTCTTACAGAATCTTGCATTTGCTTTGTGTCTTCCTTGATAGCTGTGAGGCTCAAATACTGACCCTGAACTAGACTCCTCAAACTGGATAGCTCCTCCTTGAGTTCGGCTACCATGACAGACACGGCTACTGTGGAGGGAGTCAACTCGGTGGAGGGTGTACTGGAGGTACCTCTGAGTTCCCTCACTATGTCATCCCTCAACTCTCGGAGCTGCTTAGGACTAATCCTGATCTCTAGTGGCTGCTGAGGTGGTGGCACTGTGGAAGGTCCAGCAGAGGTCGAGGGCTCGGCAGTGAATGAGGGACCAGCTGTGGATGGGAAGGTGGAAGGATCTATGGAGTGGTCCTGATCATGGTCAGAGGTAGGTGAGTGATGAGTAGTGGGGTCAGATGGTATGGATGTGGATGACTTCCTAACCCAAGTACCCTCCACCTTGTGAAAACCCATTCGGTGGAGAGTCCCCTCACCAATATGGTATGTATATCTGAGTGAGCGAGAGGGTTCCCCCTCAGGGATAGGAACTTCTAACTTCCTAAAGATTAGTGTAAAAGGCATGCCGTAGGGGAGACTCAATCTAGGCTTGTCTAGGGGTTCACAAATGTAGCTGTAGATGAGTTTTGGAAAGTTGAGGGGAATGTCATGTAGGATATAGAACATCAAGGCTAGATCTTTTTCAGAAATGAAATCAAACCTACTGGTCTTGGAAAAGAGAGTCCTAAAAATGATACTCAGGAGGAGTCGCATTTCAGCTGAAAGTTGATTTGCAAACACCTTCTCTATGGGGGATTGAGGTGGTCTCCCTAGAATGGTCGTAAGGGCCTCAGTCCTATCAGTGGGATGTGTGGAGGACTTGAGCAATGAGATCCTCCGAAATAGAAATAGGAACATTCGCTACAGTCCCTTGAATACCACCGCCACCCCGTGTGATAGTCCCATAGAATTTCCTAACTAACCCTGGGTATGTAAGGAGGTCAAGGGAACAAAAATAATCTAAGCCTTGGGCCCTAAGGTGATGCCTTAGTGTGAACCCTTCCCGGGAGAGGATGTCGAAGTTGACCTTCCTCCTGGTGGAGACAACCTTCCGACACACGGACGCAAGGAAATCGACCTAGGCGGAGAAGGATCCGGAGATGGTGGCCTCATGGGTTCGTTCCGCGCCTTCGACCGTCTCTCGGCGCCGCTCGTTGTGAGAGGTCTCTTCCGACTAGGGACGACAGTTTTTCTAGGCATTTTTGACCTAACAAGAATATAAAGATGGAAAAAAGGGAGGAAATAATGGAGAAAGGATGAAGAAAAAGGTCGGAGATGAGGTAGAAGACGACTTTAGGATTTTTTGGAACAATGGCGGCCAAAAAGGAAGTTTGGAAAAAATCATTTTGATTAGGGTTAAAAGACGGATTTTCGATCTTGAGTCGACTCCTAAAAATGCGCGAGTCAACTCGCCCACGAGTCGACTCTCAGAATCATCCGAGTCGACTCGAGCTCTGGCACATAATCAAAAACTCAATTAATAGCGTGCCAAAAGAGAGAGATATGATAATCTTTAAAGCTAAATGAATGATTTACTGATCATAGATGTAAAATCTTATATCCAACATAAGCTAATGATCAAAATCAAAGAATTAGAGAAAAGTATCAAAGGAATGGATCAATCACTCCTAATCCTCTTCTAAGAACATAGAATCGATCTTCACTCAAAGATTTTATGAAGATATCAGCAAGTTGATCATCAGTACAAATAAATTCAAGCATCACATCACCATTTAACATATGATCTCTTATGAAGTGATGTCTTATCTCAATGTGTTTACTTCTTGAGTGCTGAATTGAATTTTTAGTTAGATTTATAGCACTTGTATTATCACAGTTTATGGAAATCCTATCTTGTTTAATGCCATAATCTTCAAGTTATTGCTTGATCTACAAGATTTGAGCACAACAACTCCCGGCAGCAACATATTCGGCCTCCGCCGTAGATAGTGCAACCGAGTTTTATTTTTTGCTAAACCATGAGATTAAGTTTTCTCCTAAGAATTGACATGATCTGCTGGTGCTTTTTCTATCAAGTTTACAAGCAGCGAAGTCAAAATCAGTGTACCCTATTAAGTTTATGCTTGATTCTTTAGAGTACCATAAACCTATATTCTTTGTACCTATTAGATACTTAAAAATTCTTGTAACTGCAATTAGGTGTAATTTCTTAGGATTATATTGATATCTAGCACACATGCATATGCTAAACATGATATCAGGTCTACTTGCAGTAAGATATAATAATGATCCAATCATACCTCTATACAGCTTTTGATCTACTGACTTACCTAATTCATCTTTGTCTAGTTTGCATGATGAGCTCATGGGGGTGCCAATTAACTTGTTTCCATCCATATCAAATTTCTTCAGCATTTTCTTGATGTATTTAGCTTGATTGATGAAAATCCCTTCCTTAGATTGTTTGATTTGAAGTTCGAGGAAGTAGTTCAACTCTCCCATCATGCTCATCTCAAATTCACTCTGCATTAATTTGGCAAACTCTTCGCAAAGATGATTGTTAGTAGCACCGAAAATAATATCATATACATAAATCTGCACTACTAACATATCTTTGTTTTTCTTTTTCAAAAATAAGGTTGTATCAACATTCCCTCTAGAAAATTCATGGTCTAATAGAAATTTGCTAAGCCTTTCATACCATGCTCTAGGCGCTTGTTTTAGACCATAAAGTGCTTTATTTAGTTTGTAAACATGATTGGGGTATTGATGATTTTCAAAACCAGGAGGTTGTTCTACATAAACTTTCTCATTAATATACCCATTCAAGAAGGCACTTTTTACATCCATTTGAAATAATTTGAAATCTTTAAAACATGCAAATGCTAGTAACAGTCTAATTGCTTCAAGTATAGCCACAGGAGCAAAGGTCTCATCAAAATCTATACCTTCTTCTTGATTATATCCCTTTGCTACTAATCTAGCCTTGTTCCGAACTACAACTCCATTTTCATCAAGTTTATTCTTGTACACCCATTTAGTTCCAATTATTGAGTATTCAGAGGGTCTTTCTACTAAGTTCCATACTTCATTTCTTGTAAATTGGTTTAGTTCCTCTTGCATAGCATTTATCCAATTTACATCATTTTCAGCTTCTTCAATATTTTTAGGCTCTAAATGTGAAACAAATGCAAGATGATTATTTAATTTTGTAAAAGAGGCTCTAGTTCTAACAGGTTGAGATGGATCATCTAAGATTAACTCTTTAGGATGACCGTGAGTATACCTCCAAGCCTTTGTAAGTCCATGTTCAACAATTACCTCTTGGCTTGTTGAAGTCTTTTCAATTTGCTTTGGTTCATCCTCTTGTAAAGTCATGTCATCCATCTTTTCCTCAAGTATCCCTGTATCATCATCAAAAGCTACTCTTTTGCTAGAAGAGGCATCATTAGTCTCATCAAAAACAACATAAATAGATTCTTCAATAACAAGAGTTCTTTTGTTGAAGACTCTATATGCCCTACTTGATGTAGAGTATCCCAAAAAGATACCTTCATCAGATTTGGAATCAAATTTTCTTAAGTTATCTTGGCCATTATTATGAATAAAACACATACAACCAAAAATATGAAAATAGTTTACTGTGGGCTTTCTATCTCTCTAAAGTTCATAAGGTGTTTTCTTTATAATTGGTCTCAATAAAACTCTATTTAGTATATAACATGATGTGTTAATAGCTTCATCCCAAAAATACTTTGGGAGATCACTTTCACATAACATGCTTCTAGCCATTTTATCTAGGGTTCTATTCTTTCTTTCCACCACTCCATTTTGTTGTGGAGTCCTATGTGCAGAAAAATTATGAGTTATTTCCTTTTTACTACAAAATTTTTCAAATACATGATTTTCAAATTCTGTTCCATGATCACTCCTAATAGCTATAACTGAAACACTTCTTGCGTTAGTTACTTCCTTATGAAATTTTTTAAATACTGAAAATGCTTCATCTTTATGAGCTAAAAATATGACCCATGTGTATCTAGAAAAATCATCTACAATGACAAGACCATACTTATTACCACCAAGGCTTGTGGTCCTAATTGGTCCAAAAAGATCCATGTGAAGTAGCTCAAGGGGTCTAGTAGTAGAGACACAATTTATAGATTTAAAAGAATTTTTAGATTGTTTGCCAAATTGACACGCTCTACAAATTTTATTTTTCTCAAATTTTAGCTTTGGCAAACCAATCACAGAATCTCTTTTAATTAATTTAGATAGTGTATCCATACTTGAATGACCTAATTTACGGTGCCATAACCAACTTGCATCATTGACCTTAGTATCACTAGCTACTAAGCAGCGGCTATTTTTGGCAAGATCTTCAAGATCTACTACATAAACATTGCCACGTCTTAGTCCTTTGAATACTAAGCTATTATCAATTGAGTTGGTTATGATGCATAAAGATGGCTTAAACAGAACATCAAAACCTCTATCACATAATTGACTAACGCTAAGTAAGTTATGCTTAAGACCATCTACAAACCGAACATTCTAACAAAGGTTGAAGGTGTGATTTGTATTTTACCGATACCCATGATGTGACCTTGGCTATTGTCTCCAAAAGTCACCGCACCTCCATTTTTAGACTCTAGGATGAAGAATTGCTCCTTGTCACCCATCATGTATCTTGAGCAGCCACTATACAAGTACCAACAGTGTTTATTGAGCTTGGTTGCAAGACACTCCTACACAAAGAAATCATACAATCTTAGGTACCCAAGTTTTCTTGGATCCTTCAAGGTTAGTTATGTTGGTTCCTTTTGGAACCCAAATCTTTTTAATCTTTCTTTTAGCTTCTATTTTTCTATGGTTACATATATTAGCTTTATGTCCTACTCTACCACAACAAAAGTAGGTTACATTTTTAGTTTTACTTTCACCGGCTTTTACAAAGAAGTTTTTGAGAAATTTTTGCTTGCTCTTAGGCTTATACCCTAAACTGGCTCTATTAAACACAGCTCTTTGACTATTAAGAATCATTTCTAGTTTTTCAGAGCTATAGGTAAACTTCTCAAAAATAGGTTTATATTTTTCAAGTTCCTTTGTTAAGTTCAGTTTTTCTGTTTTTAGTAAGTTTAAATCTTTTGTAAAGTTATCTTTTAGAGTTTGATTATTATTTTTAAGTTCTAAAATTTTCTTGGTTTATCTTTAATTAAGGTACCAGTTTTTTGAGTTAGCAATTGGTTGCTTGTTTTAAATTCTAAGTTTTCTTTGACAATAGAGTCCTTATCCTTAATCAATTTATCATTTTTATGAATTTAAGATTGATTAGTTAGCTTCAATTCTTTGTTTTTAAGATTTATTGACCTATATTCATCCATTAGTTCATTAAAGGTATCATACAATTCTTCAAAAAATAAAATCTAAATGTGTTTCAGATATTACCTCATTTTCGTTTGCCATAAAGCAGAAATTGACCTTTTCCTCTTGTTCCTCTTCCGATGATGATGATGATTTATCGTAATCAGTCCAGGTGGAGATAAGAGCTTTCTTCTTCTTGTACTTATTGCCCTTCTTCAGCAAGGGATAGTCGGCTCTGAAATGTTCCAGCTTCTTGCATTCATAGTATTCGGTTCCCTCACTTTTCTTTTTCTTACCTTTATCCATATAGAAGGAACTCGAGGGAACTCTCTTCTTATGGAAGGGCTTCTTTCTATTGATGAATCTTCTGAATTTTTGCACAAGAAGAGCTTCTTCTTCATCTTCCTCATTATCTTCTACTTCACTGCTGCTACTGCAAGATAGATCTTTGTTAGAAGAAGTAGACTTGAGGGCAATTACCTTTTTCTTATGAGAGAATTCTTCTTCGCTGTGTTGTTTCATTGTTAGCTCATGCGCCATTAGAGATCCAAGAAGCTCCTCGAGTGGCAGCTTGTTCAAATCTTTTGCTTCTTGGATTGCCGTGACCTTGGCTTCCCATGATCTTGATAAAGAGCGAAGAATTTTCCTAACAAGGTCACCGTTAGTATAATTTTTGCCAAGGCTTTTTAAACCGTTGACAATATCAATGAATCTAGTGAACATGCAAGAGATGGTTTCATTAGATTCTATTTTAAATAGTTCATATTTATGAACTAGCATGTTTATTTTAGATTTCTTGACTTGATTTGTACCCTCGTGGGTCATTTCAATTTTATCCCATATCTCTTTCGCAGAATTGCAAGTAGAGATTCTATTGAATTCATTAGGGTCCAAGGCACAATAAAGAGCATTCATTGCTTTGGCATTTAGTTGTGCCTTCCTTCTATCATTATCATCTCAATCTTTTTCAAGCTTGGGTATAGCAATGTTAGCTACATAGATAGAAGGATTATATGGTCCATTAACTATGATGCTCCAAACATCATAGTCTTGGGCTTGGATAAATATCCTCATTCTAGCCTTTCAATAGGTGTAGTTGGTTCCATTGAACAATGGAGGCTTATTGGAGGATTGCCCCTCACTAAGGAAAGATCCAAAAGGGTTGTCATTTTAATCTTTTACTCTTTTTAAGGATTGGAACACCAATCGATATAAAAGCACCTGCTCTAATACCACTTGTTGCCTAAGGAGACAACCCAAGAGGGGGGATAAATTGGGTTATAACTAATTATGGCTCAATTAAAATATGATGAGTGATTAACTAAAGCTATTACAAGCTAATTAGTTAGATTAGTGGATGCAATGAAAGAAGAGAGTGAAAGAGACAAAGTCCAATAAAAACACAAAAGATTTATAGTGGTTCGGAGCCAACTCTTGCTCCTACGTCCACTCCCCAAGCCACACTTGGGACTTCACTATAATTTCTAGGATTACAGTTGGGTGTTTTACAAGCTCACAACCCAACTTGTTGTTTTCACAAGGTTACAAGGAACTCGGTCGGTTTTGACAGGCTCACCGACTAGAACCACCCAATTATTTTTTTGGGTTCACAATCAAACCTAGTTGGTTTTTTCCGGTTCACCAACCACAACCTTACACCGTTGGTTTTATCTTTGGCTCATCAACAAACCTTATAACCCTTGATTCAATCCCCTGATTAAATCAAGTAAGAACAACAAAGTCTAAGAATTCACAAAGAAAGCTTCTAAAAAGCAAGTGTGTGAACAATATAAGCTAAGTAGAGTTAGAAGCCCTCAAACAGATTTTAAAGGAGAAAGAGGGGGATTCTCGATTTCTGAGTCTCCTCTTGAAAGCACCGAAGGTTGGAGGACAATAGTAGAGCCTTGAATGCGAAGGAAGCACTTTTTGGTTTGAGTTGAATGTGCTTCTTCCTTCTTTTGCTCGGATTAACTCTCTTGAAGCTCTTGGTGGTTGAAAATGCTTTAATGCTCCAGTGGAATAGCACTCTTATCTTCTACTACTGTTCACTCTGGCTATTTAAGTGGTTCCTTTCGAAAACTAGCCGTTAGAAAGAGATTGGGAGCCGTTCTGTCCCATCTGCACATCTTGACAATGTATCCGTTGGGATCGGATTCGACTCGTGCGATCTGGAGTCGACTCGGCTGTTACTGGAGTCGGCTCGCACTTTACTGGAGTCGGCTCGCCCACTGTTCAGAATTTGAATTAAAATGCTTGTTTCGTCCTGGAGTCGGCTCGGACCAAACTGGAGTCGACTTCGCCAATAGCTGGAGACGACTCGGGCACTTAGGGATCGGCTCGTTCTCAAGGTTCTAGAAACTCAACTTTCTGTTTTTCTTCCTCGAGTCGACTCGAATTTTCTTGTGGTCGACTCGACTATCTTGAGAGGCGACTCGAGATCTTCGGAAGATGTCTCGTTCTTAGAGATCAGAAAAATGATTCTCTGTCTTTTGAACTGATCTGCCTCGGAGTCGATCCGACCTTGTTGGAGTCGACTCGGCTGCCTTGGGGGTCGACTTTGGAGCACTTGGAGTCGACTCGTTCACAGGGTCTTCGAGATTGGTTCTTTGCCTTTCAGACCGCTTTCCTCTGGGAGTCGACTCGGACAAATTGGGAGTCGACTCACCAAGCGTCGGAGTCGACTCGCAATCTTCTGAAGTCGACTCGGTAACAGGGTCTAAAATCCATCATTCTATTTTTCTGTCTGTTACCCTTTGGAGTCGACTCGGGACCATCTGGAGTCGACTCGGCAAGCATCGGAGTCGACTCTCAACCTTTTGGAGTCGACTCATTAACAGGGTCTAAAATCCATCTTTCTGTCTTTCTGTCTGTTACCCTTTGGAGTCGACTCGGGACCATCTGGAGTCGACTTGGCAAGCATCGGAGTCGACTCTCAACCTTTTGGAGTCGACTCGTTAACAGGGTCTAAATCCATCGTTCTGTCTTTCTGTCTGTTACCTTTTGGAGTCGACTCGGGACCATCTAGAGTCAACTCGAGCTTATGCCAGAAATGTTAAACCAGCCGAAGTCGACTCGCAAAGTTCCGAAGTCGACTCGTGATGCAGACTTTGGTTTAAATTGAGTCCAACACTTAGCCAAATTACTTTGAACCAAAGTTTGAGGCACTTAACCAGAAATTCATACATATTTGCCTGAAACACTAGATTGAATTTATTAGTACAACATAAAATATACTCAAATACTTTGAAATCATCAAAATCAATTAGGGGTTTACTCAATCACTCCACACTATTTAATTCTAAGCATGCAAGAGATCATATCTCGAAATAAACAAGTCCAGGAACTTTAAACAACATTTTGTCTAACAACTTGTGCATGATTAATTACATGATCTGAAAATTCTGCCCTAGTCAAGTTCTAAACCTAACTAAGAATGAAGAAGAGATTGGATCTCTTACCTTTCGAATGTGAAGACTCTGTGGATCTGTGTCTCGCAACCGCACACGTGTCCAGACCCTATGGATCATCCACGCGAAGCTCCGGAATGATCTGATTCTGCGGAAGTGCAGCTTACGCAGAACCCTGCTGTGGCTGAAATCTTTCTTTCTTTCTTGGATTGATCAACCTTTGATCGGATCAAGACAAAAGGTGAATGGAGGATGAAGAGGAGGAGAAGAGCTTTATGATTTTCACAAAAATAGAGATTGCTTTGGACGCCCTAAAGGAATGACTATTAAACCCTAGGCGAGAGAATGAAAAAGGAAATGAAGAGAGGCGTGTGGGCTGATTTCAATGTGATTGAAATCTCATCAAGATACCTTATTAATTCACACCAGCTTCTGATGTCCTTTTATGCTTGGGCGTATGGGAGGATGAAGCAAAATGATAAGATCAAATCCCAAAAGATTGATCATATCCTTTGATCAAATCTCAATCGACCAAATCTTCTTCATACCACCTCATTAGGTTATTTCACAATTTAGTAAATTTGGCACACATTAAATTTTGAATAATTCCTTCATATGGTGCCCCATCTCTGAGGCTTGCCATGTGTCACCATGCGCCATCAGCATTTGAATTTAAATCCTAACTAAATTAGGATCAAAGCAATCCATGGCGCCATGCAAGGAGAAAATGACATGTGTCATCCAATCCTTGATTCGAGGGATCCACTCTAATCTGATTAGAGCCCTTCTTATGGCGCATGAAAGGATGCATCACGTGCTTCCTTTTTCTCCTAATCAAATTAGAAAACCTCCCAATTAATTTCGAATTAATCAGGGATTAATTTTGATCAAATCAGAATTAGTTATGGCGCCAAGATGAAGTGGTGACGTGGTCTTTGTGATTCACATAATGTGATCACAACTAAAGGAATATTCTCTAAGTTAATTTCCTGATCTAATTAGGGTATGAACCAATCATAAGCCCAAATTAACTTAGGTTGAACCTAATCCAATTAGATCAAACCATGATTGAAGCCTATATTGATTTAGGTTGAGCCTAATCCAATTAGGTCAAACCGTGATGAAATCCAAATTAAATCTTATTCAATTTTGTTCAACCCAAGGTCAATCACTCAATCAAATTGAGTCAATTAGCAATCTAATTATCAATTAATCCTCCAATAATTCTTTAATTATTTAATGCAACTTTTGCTTAGGATAATTTGTCAATCGAATTGACCAAATTACCCCTGGATGATTCTTAATCATCCATCAGCCACTATGATCAACCTAGAAAACTTCTATGCATGTGACCCATAGGTTCGAACCTAAACCGGTAGCATAAAAATGATTTTCTGTACTAATCGATGTGACCTTCTAGCAATAGTATCCGACGTCTGGATAGGCCGAATAATTGTGAAGCAATATTCTGGAACCCTAGACTATGGTTACCGTATAATTCATCCCTATGACTCCAAATGTCTAGGATGACTTTAGATTTCTATCAACTCTGTAATTAATACATCCATGATGTGATTCAACTTTATAAATCCTGCGACTCCTCATAAGGATTACCCTGGCCAAGGTTTTGCTAAATTGAACACAAGGGCATTATCTCATGTCACCAGGAGGGGTCAATAACATCTTGACTCACACACCGACTTTGCAAGTACTTGACTGCGCCCAGTGATCTTTCATCCCTGAATTAGAAATTCAGCTGGTCCGGTACCAAAGTACAGTAAGTGATAAGTGCTAAATAATGTATAAATTAATCTATTTTACATAGTACTTATTATTATTTTTATGCACATACTTTAGATTTAAACATAGGAAAATGTATTTCCCTTCATCATTGCATTATTAAAAATAATTCAAGTTTGATTGATTTTATTGGTCAAATCTAATGTATGCAGGTCGCGTCAAACTCATTTGGGATGATCTCTGAACCCAAATTGTATGCACCTCGAAAATCAAATCCTCTCAGATTTTTGATTTAGCCATTCATCCCAACTCCCCTGCTTCTTTCACATCCAATCGAGTTCGATCTTTTGTTCATGTTCTAACATTCTGTCCCAAAATCTCCCACATTGTACTATTTGAACCCGTATCATGGATCAGCCTTCATGTGCAATCAGCTATTCAAAACTTTCTTTACATGTTCACCCATCAAGACTACTTTCCTCCACGTGTCCAAACCTCCTCGGTGTTAGCTTCAAAACAAAACTATTTCCCTACCATTCCTATTCCCTTTCCGCATCCACTATCCAAGCCAATCCAAGCTTCCCAAGTCAATCCTCATGCGATTCATCATCCCTCGTGTCCAGCAAATCTCCCCGCATCCCATATCACGGCTCAAATCCACATGTTTTTCCCCTGCTTCAAAACAGAGCTCACCTCCTTCCCAGTCGTATCCAATCCTTGATCGCCTCTGGATTCCTCCCATTCAACCACATTCGAGCATCCCGTGAGCACCCTGCATGTGATCACCCTCGTCCTCCTAGATTTGTTGCTCCAGATTTGATCTCCTCCCAGATCTTCTTCCGAATTACTCCCGTTCGCACTCAACCTCTAAGATCCTACCAATGTCGACAGCCTTCACTTGCTTCGGAACAGAGCCAGGACCCATGGACTCCTCCCGCGATGCAATCTTCCCAGCGTCCGTGAGTCAAGCATCATCTTCCCAGATTTCCTCCCAGCCATTCCGCTCCTATCCATGGATCCCACCCAGTATTCAACCACGTCTGTAATCCTTTCTTCCGGATTCCCTTGCTTAGGAATAGAGTCCCAGCGGTTTTACGTGATCCATCCAAATCCCGCGCCCAAATTGAAGCTCCCTTGCTCCGCATGTCCAGATGAGAGCCAGCATAGAATCCTCTCCACGCCCACGTCGCCCTCCGCGTACAAGCAGCGTTGGCTTCTTCCAATCCAGTTGCAGCCGCAACCATTCCGGGATATTCAAAATCGTCCGGATCACTCCGTTCCAGAAAATCCGGCCGGTGATGATTCTCTCCACGGAAAACAGGGGGGCTGGTGAAGCTATAAAAGGAGGAGACTTCTCTTCTTCGGGGGAGATCTCTTCTCGGGTTGAGTTCCCACAGAATTAAGAGGAGGGAGAGAATACTTTGGGTATTTTGGAAATAACTTCCAATAGACAAAAAAAGAATGAAGTGTTGAGAGGGAGCGGAACGGGATCAGAGGATTTTCATATGAAGATGGGAGGTCGTCTGGAAGCCATGCGTGGCTAAACATCTGGTCTAGGGCTGGATGAAGCCCTAGCAATGTATCAGGGCATTTGTAGTTCTTATTCTTTTAATTTTTGGAGCTTGTTTAAATTCTAATTCTCAATAAAAAATTCTTTTATGATGTTTAAACTTTGAGCATGCTATTTACTATTCATGTTTGCTAAAATAGTCTAAGATGATCCATGCCTAGGAAGATGAGATGTACTGCACCCTAGGTTAGCTTAATTAGGTAGACACTTCTTGCTATACCTAAGATGGATCTTTCTAAAACTCTTTATGCTTTTATTTTAAAGGCTTGTATCCAATTTGCATGCCTCTCCAAAAAATAAAAATTAAGAACACAGACCCTGATGCAATGCTATGCGGTGGATTCCAAACCCTAGATCCATCTACTCTGATAAATTCTAATTCGTACTCATAGATTAATTTAGTATAATCAAGTTAGCAAATTCTTCTTCCTGATTTATTTTTAAAGAAAAATAACTTATTCTCCAATCCTTGTGGACTGACATCCGTAATCACTATCCTACACGATATGTGCTATTGCGTGTTTTACTTTTGAAATTGAAAGAACCGATCAATTTTTGGCGCCGTTGCCGTGGATTGCTAGCATAGTTGTTTTTCTTTTCATAAATTAAAACTTTCAAAAAAAGTATATATATCTAAAAAAATAAAATAAAAATATTTTCTAATTTTGTTACTTTCCTTATCTCCTTTTTCTTTCGTACTAATTTTTTCTTATTTTTATTTTTTTTTGGTATTATTTGATCATGAATCGAAGAAAAAATCTAGGACGATCAAAAAGAAAACTGCTGGAAAAGGAATGCTGTAGAGGTTTGCCTAAAAAAAAAAATTGCTGGAGAAATTTTCTTTAGTAACCTCTAAACCTTTCTTGCTTAAATTAATTTTCTATTAGCATGAAATTTTGTGGTGATTGTTTGATTTTAATTTCAGCAAAAGTGTGAATACATGCTTGATACACATACACCAATTAATCTGCACGTAGTAAGGGCAATCACCCCAACAAGATAAGAACTGAATTTCATCACCAGATTCTCGCCCGAATTAGGTGAACCAATTCGCACATAGCTATCACTTTAATTAAAAATAATTAGACTTTGGCCTCTAGGGACATTCGAGCTCAATAGGACGAAGATCACCGAAAGTTGCACCAATTTCGCTCCGTGGCTCAGTTGATGTCTAGGAAAGCTTTGTCCCTATAAGGGAGACAGTTCATCTGTTCGAGGCAAGTGGTTTTTAAAAGGGACCTTTGCGAACGCATCGTGACCCCCCCCACTTACCTGGGAGCTTACCTGGTCAACTCAGTTCATTAGACCGGATTGGAGGCTTAGGTGCCCTCTTCAAACCAGTTAGGAGCTGTCTAGTGATGTTAAGGCAAATACAAGGATTTGATGTGTTTTTCTTTTATTGCATGCTTGACTGATCAAGTACTAGTTTATACAAGGGAGTCGTTCTAGAGTGCGCAACCTATTACCTTTTAACCCTGAAATAGAATGGACCCTTAGGAATATTCGAGCTGAGATCAAAACATTAGAATCATTCCCCACCTCCTGAGATGGCTGAAGAATAACCCAAACTCCTGAGGGAGTACTTTAGTCCAACCATTTACACTTCCTCATCTTGCATTCGATTACCTGAGGTAGCAGCTGTACAATATGAAATAAAGTCTAGTATGATCCAAATGCTCCCATCTTTTTATGGGCTCACCAACGAAGATCTATATAAACACCTAGATGAATTTCTTGAGATTTGCACCACTGTCAAGATTCAGAACTTCACTGATGATGCTCTGAAACTTAGATTATTCTCCTTCTCCCTTAAAGATGGAGCCAAGCAATGGCTGAATTCTTTAGAAGCCAACTCAATTCGTTCCTGGGATCAAATGCAACAAGAATTTCTTAAAAAATACTTTCCCATAGGAAGAACGAACCAGTTTAGACGTGCCATCACACGCTTCTCCCAAACTGAGGAAGAAGAATTTCATGAAACCTGGGAGAGATTTCGAAACCTAATCCGTAAATGCCCATATCATCAAATACCTAAATGGCAGCTAGTGCAATGTTTCTATGACGGATTGACTGAATAAAACCGTGAGATGATCGATGTTGCGTGCGGGGGAACTTTCATGCTTCAAAATGAGCATGAAGCATGGCAATTATTTGAAAATCTCAACAAAAACTTCCTCCATCATGCTTCCTATTCTCGTCAAGCAGCCCCGAGTTCTCAAAGAAAAGGAACCATTTGTGAAATAAGTCATTCTATGGATCTGTCTAGCAAGGTAGATGCATTGTCCCATAAGATTGACCAACTGATGATAGGAGGACATGTCGTTAGCTCTTCCCAAGCACAAGTGTGTGCTATCTGTTCTAGCCCATCATATCCTATTCATGAGTGCCACTCAGCATCTCAATTCTCCGAACTCGTGCAAGAATACATCAATGCTACTCAAATACAGCCCAGACCAGATAATGACCCATTTTCCAATACATATAATCCAGGATGGCAGAATCATCCAAATTTTTTTTGGAAGCAGCAAGCTTCGAATATTGCCCAACCCTACTCCCAAAATTTTCAAAACCCTCAGAATTTTCATCTATACCATCCCTCAACTCAATTTCAACATCCTCCTCCTCCACCCCAAAGAAATACAGCCTTTGAGGAGAAAGTATTGACTGCCCTTCAAGGTTTGGAGGCAAACACACAACTATTGCACTCTCACACGCAATCCATTGCTAAGCTAGAATCCCAAATGGGTCAACTAGCTAATGCATTAAACAAGCGAGAGGAAGGCAAGCTTCCAAGTCAACCAATGAGTAATCTAAGGGGACAATACGTTGCTCAAGAAACTTGACTAAATCATGAGCAAGCCAATGCTTTGACTACCCTTAGGAGTGGATGTATAATAGATAATAAGGTTGGGATGGGTAACAATAAGAAAGTTAAAGAAGAGGAGAGGAATGTATCACATAAAAATCCAAAACCTTCTTTTTCTTCTTCAGCTAGTCCACCGTCTGCCACAACTCACATTCCAAAGGCCCCATTTCCTGAAGCACTTAATGCACCCATTCCCTGTGGCAAGAAGGGAACTTTACTAGAAGATATGATGGAGGTTTTCAAACAAGTTAAAATCAACCTTCCGCTCCTTGATGCCATCAAACAAGTTTCCTCCTATGCCAAATTTTTCAAAGATCTTTGCATCCAAAAACAAAAATCTAGGACACATGTGCCTAAAAAGGTCCTCCTAACTGAGCAGGTAAGTTTCATTCTACAACACAATATCCCTCCGAAATTCAAAGATCCTGGCGCTCCCACTATTTCCTATGTCATAGGAGATAACTCCATTGACCGAGCACTTTTAGATCTAGGGGCCAGTCTGAATCTTCTATCCTATTCAGTCTATGAGAAATTTGGGTTAGGAGAATTTAAACCCACCTCGGTGTCCTTACAATTGGCTGATCGATCTGTGAAGATACCACAAGGGATGATTGAAGATGTTCTTGTCAAGGTAGACAAATTCTATTTTTCAATAGATTTTATCGTCCTTGATGTGGAATATGTGCCCAACCTAAAAAAACAAATCTCTGTGATTCTTGGTCGTCCCTTTTTAGCGACAGCCAATGCATGTATCAATTGTATAACTGGGGCAATGGACATATTATTTGGAAACATAAAAATTAAGTTGAATGCGTTTCATGCCGCTGACCAACATGTGAGGGAAGACGAGTGTTGCCTGATTGACGAAATGGATGATCTTGTAGAGGAAGCCCTTCCCTATATCTTAGCGGATGACCCCCTAGAGGCATGCTTGGCCCATTTTGACATTGATAACTTTGATATAGATGTTCGTCCGATTCCTGCCTACCTAAAGATACGCTAGACAGATCGTTGTTAGAACCGACGAACAAAAGTTGAATTTAAATTCTACTCTTACCTTTCCTACCCGAAGAATAGTGGTTGTAAGAGGTCGATCCACAGGGAGGCGATTGGAGTTGCATAAAAATTAGAACGTTCACTCAGATTTGAAATTGATTTTTGAATGATAAAAGGAAAACATTATTTTGAGGATGTTGATGGATTCTCTAGTCTACCGGAGAATGTTTTTAATTGAAACTACCTAAAAGACAGGTACTTAGATTTAAAGAGCATTTATATTTTTAACTAATCAAAGAAAAGCTTTGGCATAAATTAAACTGGATGAAAAACAGTGCTAAGAAGATCAAAAGCCTAGAACATAAATTGCATAAAGGAAAATTAGATGTGTTGCATAAAAAGAAAAAAATAAACGGTTGCATAAAGAAAACAAAAATTTAACTAAGCCTAGAACAAGGATTTGCATGAAAAAGAAATGATAGATTTACTAAAAAGAAAATTCATTACAAATAAAAGTGGAGATTGGAAACCTAATGTTTCTTCTCTTTTGCAAATAACATAAAAAAAAAACAAAAAGTCTCTTCGTCCCGTTAGAACATAAAATATTTTTTTTTTACTCTTTTCTTCCCCAAAAATAGAGGATTGCTCTGCTCTTCTCTTCCCCACCGAGCTCTCTCCTTCCTTCCTCCTCCCCGTCGGCCTCTTCCTCTCCTTAAATAGGTCGCCCACCCCCTGATCTATAGCGACGAATCCCTTGATGGAGGGGTAACGGATGTAGGGGCTCTCGAATCCGGAAGAGGAATCAATGGGCGGAAGAAATGGGAGCTTGATCGACGGGAGGAAATCACGGAAGGGCTGCTGGGTGCTTGGACATGTGCTGAAACTCGGAAGCGGGATCATGGGAAGGCTGAGAGGTTGATTCGGGAAGGGAGGAGATGCAAAATTCCCATCTGGTTGGCCACGGAATCGCTGGATTACGGGATGAGAGGCGCGGACTTCCTTCTTCGGGCACTGCTGGGATCGGATGCGGGAATCGCCGCGGGATTGTCGGGATTGGAAGCGGAAGGCAGCTGGGGTCTGTCGTGATCGATGGAGCTTGATGTGTTTGCTGGCGTGGAGAATTTGGAAGGGATGCCACGGCATGGATGCGGTGGAGATGCGGTGAGGACGCGATGCGGGATCGCCGGAGATTGGATTCGGATGCTAGGATTCCAGAAGAGCTTGGGGGGTGCTGATTCACGGACGCGGTGAAGGCTGCAGTGGCGGGATTGCTGGGATTTTCTTTGCCCTCGTGAGATGGAGCTGGGAGACACCAATTTCCATCCAATCAGTCATCTAGATAATAATAAAAAAATAGTATGATATGAAATTTGGCTTATAGACGGACGAACTTGGTTCGTCGCGGGTCATCTGTTGAGGTCAATTGCAAGTCTTTCAAGTTATGGGTTACCCAGCACCTCATAGTTATGATATGGCCAAATTAGATTTGCCCCAAAATTATTTCGCAAAAGCACCAAAGAAATGGACCTGATTCGGATCCGAACCCGACTCGGACCCGACCCGATCTTCAACCAGGTCGGATCTGGGAAGAGATCCTTCTTTAGTCAAATTTGTACTCAATATGCATTTTATCTCTAATTTATGAAAATCTGTGCCAAACCCAAATATAATATTAATTCAGTGAATTTATCATTATCGGTTAGCAATAATACTAATTTAGGTGACATGTAGGTCGCACTTTTGTGCTCTCATCACACCCCCCAACTAGCTTATTGCTAGTCTCTAGCAATTTAGTGCGAAAATGATAAAATAAGAGTGCAAAAGTGTTATTTATTATATAAATATACTAAGATAAATATTCACTTTCGTAGAGCATTCCGATACACTTAGCACGTGCAACAAGCCGTTAAACTCCTAGGTTACCCTAGTGGACGAGTGTTGTCTCGTGAGGGTTTGCAGTGAAGTTACCCACAAACTTCATTATTCAGGGATTTCCAAATTTTAACTCGAAATTTGAACAAGTATTACTGTATGAAACTAGAATTGCAAGGACAATAGAGACTTGTTGTTATCATATTTAAACAGACTCTAACTCAAGTTTCATTACACCCCATCTATCTGCTAACAAGTCAAGAATGTAGTAAGGTGCAAGATAGTATCATATAAATGAGTGGCTTTTACTTACTTCCAACATGATTACTCCATTTTTCAAGACTTTCTAGAGTTAAATGGTAATGAACACCCCAGATTTATTTATTCATTTATTTTTTTTAGACTAAATGCTTAGAAGAATGACTTGTGCAATATCTAGCCTTATTAAGCTTTTTAGTTAACCCATGCAGCGAGTGTTAGGCCAATGACTCCCGATCCAGATGGCTCAAGGCACTAGGTGTAGAGACACCCTAACAGGCTTAATAACTCAAGTAAACTAGGCTTTAAGGCCAAATTAGTCACTTAGAGTTTAATCTCAATCATCCTCACCTTTTTACGCGAACACTCGCTGCTTGCCAGGCAAGAGGCCCGGTTACTCAGTGAGAAGACTTAAAATAAACTCATTATTTTATTTTATTTTATCTCTTTTTTTTTTCTTTTCTTTTGATTAGGGTGTTCATCACGCATGTAACTTTTAAATTATCCCAAAGATTAAAAGTATTCATATTAGTTGCAAGTATATATACCCCACTATTCATGTGCTTACGTATAGGTGCTAAATCATCTTGTATCATGTTAGCAGAAGATAGGTGAGATGAAAACTCAAGCTAGAACTGCTATCATATTTCTTAACTCAAAGCTATTGTCAAAGCAATTCCTACTTTATACAGCCAAAAAGATTAGATTTTGAGTTAAAAATTTGAATTCCTTTTTTTTTTTAAAGAAAAATCAAAAATATTCTCACCCCCATACCTAAATCTAACATTGTCCTCAATGTTAAAGAAAATTTAAAGTAATAATAGGACAGAGGAGAAGTTACCTGATATGGGTGTGTAAAGTGACAATTAGGGCTAAAAACCTCCAAACCTGTATGTTTGTCATTTATTGAATTCTTTTTTTTTTCTTCAATTTTTTTTATAATATTTTTATGTTGGGTTGCCTCCCGAAGAGCGCTAAGTTTTATGTCTTCAGCCAGACAATTCCGATTTACTCATAATAGACAGGGTCGGTCAGAAGTGTCTCCTCGACTTCTGGACTCAGATACTCAAGGTATGGTTTTAAACGATGTCCATTGACTTGAAAAGACCTACCATCCTTGGTATTGCATATTACTACTGCACCATGCGGGTGCACTTTCTCTACTGCCAGTCCAGCGAGATTTAAGTTTTTCAGGGAATAGATATAATCGAGAATCATATAAAAGAACTTTTTGTCCTTGGTAAAACTCTTTAGGAGTAATCATTTTATCATGCATGACTTTCATGCGATCCTTGTACTTCTTAACACACTCGTAAGCATCATTCCTAATTTCTTCAAGCTCGTCGAGCTGAAGCTTTCTATGTTCTCCCGCCTTGTCGAGATCGAAATTTAGGCATTTGATTGCCCAATACGCCTTGTGTTCTAACTCGACAGGTAAATGGCAAGCCTTGCCATAGACAATCCTATATGGGGACATTCCAATTGGTGTTTTGTATGCCGTTCGATATGCCCATAATGCATCTGTTAACCTAAGGGACCAATCCTTTCGAGATGGATTGACAGTTTTTTCAAGGATGGTCATGATTTCTCTGTTGGAAATCTCAACTTGTCCATTTGTTTGTGGATGATATGGTGTACCGACCTTGTGGGTGATGTTGTAGTTCCTAGCAAGGGCTTTAAAAATTCTATTGCAAAAATGTTTCCCCCCATCACTAATGATAGCACGAGGGGTGCCAAAGCGAGCGAAGACAGACTCTTTAAGAAACTTAATTACTACTTTGTGATCATTGGTCTTACATGCGACAGCCTCAATCCACTTGGACACATAGTCAACAGCTAGGAGTATGTACTGGTGCCCAAATGACATGGGAAAAGGATCCATAAAATCAATACCCCAAACATCAAAGATTTCTACAATTAAGATCGGGTTCAGGGGCATCTCATTTTTTCTTGAAATTTTTCCTAGTCTTTGACATCGGTCACATGCTTTACAATACTCATGTGAGTCATGAAATAGTGTAGGCCAATAGAATCCGCACTGCAAAACCTTTGCAGCCGTCTTTTTACCACTGAAATGACCACCACAAGCGTGGTCATGACAGAAGGAAAGGACTTTCCTTTGTTCGTATTCAGGGATACACCGTCGGATGATCTGATCAGGGCAATATTTAAATAGGTATGGTTCATCCCAAAAATACCACTTCACACGAGCTAGGAAGCGAAATTGCTCCTGTTTGGTCCAAGAGCTAGGCATTTGTTCAGTAACGAGGTAGTTGACTATGTCAGCATACCATGGAACATTGGTATGGAAAATCATCATTAGTTGTTCATCCGAAAAAGTTTCGGATACAGGTAATGATTCTGCAGATGACTCAACAATCAATCTGGACAAGTGGTCAGCTACTACATTTTTAGATCCCTTTTTATCTCGAATTTCGAGATCAAATTCCTGGAGCAATAGGATCCAACGAATGAGCCTTGCCTTAGCATCCTTCTTTGTGAGAAGGTACTTAAGGGCGGCATGATCGGAATAAACAAGAACCTTAGATCCTATCAGGTAGGGACGAAATTTATCTAGGGCAAAAACAACTGCCAACAATTCTTTTTCAGGGGTGGAATAGTTGAGTTGGGCGTCATTCAGAGTTTTGCTCGCATAATGAATAACATGGGGAAGCTTCTCTACTCGCTGACCTAAGACAGCACCTATGGCATAATCGGATGCATCACACATGATTTCAAAAGGACGACTCCAATCAGGACACCTTATGATGGGTGCTGAAGTCAATTCAGACTTCAGTCTTTCGAAAGCAGATACACAAGTTGGTGAAAAATTGAAAAAAGTATCTTTGGCCAACAAATCATATAAGGATTTTGATATTTTGCTAAAATTCTTGATAAAGCGGCGGTAAAAACCCGCATGCCCTAAAAATGATCGAATTTTCCTAATAGTCTTAGGAGGTGGCAATTTAGCAATTAATTCTACTTTGGCCTTATCCACCTCAATTCCCCTTTGTGACACAATGTGTCCTAAAACAATACCTGATTCTACCATGAAATGACACTTCTCCCAGTTAAGAACTAGATTTTTCTCTTTACAGTGTTCTACAACAAGTGTCAAGTGGTGCAGACATTCATCAAAATTGGATCCAAATACAGAAAAATCATCCATGAAAACTTCTAAAAATTTCTCCACCATGTCGGAGAAAATACTCATCATACACCGTTAGAATGTAGCTGGTGCATTGCATAGCCCAAAAGGCATGCGACGATAGGCAAAAGTGCCATAAGGACAGGTGAATGTGGTTTTCTCTTGATCCTCACGTGCGATAGGGACTTGGTTATATCCAGAATAACCATCGAGGAAATAGTAATGGGAGTGGCCAGCTAGCCGTTTTAGCATTTGATCGATGAAGGATAGAGGAAAATGGTCTTTCCTAGTCATGGCATTAAGCTTCCTATAGTCGATGCATACTCGCCATCCCGTTTGGACTCGAGTAGGGACTAACTCATTGTGATCATTTTTCACCACAGTGATGCCAGACTTTTTAGGTACGACTTGAACTGGGCTTATGCACTGACTATCCGAAATAGGATATATAATCCCTGCATCTAAAAGCTTGATGACCTCAGCTCGAACTACGTCCTTCATGATTGGATTAAGTCGCCTTTGTGGTTCTCTAGAGATTTTTGCATCTTCTTCTAGATGGATTTTATGTTGGACCACAGAAGGACTAATCCCCTTAATATCAGCTATAGACCAACCGATAGCTTCCTGATTCTTCCGAAGGATACTTAACAGCTTCTCTTCCTGTTCTTTAGTCAGATTTGATGCAATTATAACAGGTAAGGTCTTGTTTTTTCCAAGAAATGCATACTTCAAATTTTCGGGAAGGTCTTTAAGTTCTAGTTGCGGAGGTTTGAGATTGGATGGCACTAGATGAGATTCTGAAATAGGCAGTGATTCAAACTTGGTGGCCCATCTGCTAGTATCCATCACAGGAATGGAATCTAACAATGCATTAACCTCTTGACTTGACTCACAATCTTGACCAAAATTAGCCAAACATCTTTCTAATGGGTCAGAATAACTTGACTCTTCAAAAGAACTGCTAATTATGTTCTCAATCATGTGAATTTCTTCCAAATCATCCATCTCAGTTGACTGACTACTACTATGAAAAACATTGAGCTGTACAGTCATGTTCCCAAAGGCTAGAGTCATTATTCCATTTCGGCAACTAATCACAGCATTTGAAGTGGCCAAAAATGGTCTACCTAGGATCACTGGGATGTGACTTTCTGGATTTTTTACTGGTTCAGTTTCAAGGACTACAAAATCCACAGGGTAGTTGAATTCATTAACTTTTACAATCACATCTTTCACAATTCCTTTGGGATACTTTACCGTCCTATCTGCTAACGAAAGAGTGATGTTTGTGGGTTTTAATTCTCCCAAGCCCAACTCTGTATAAACAGAATAGGGTAACAGGTTCACACTAGCTCCTAAATCTAGAAGAGCTCTCCGAATGATGGTTTCTTCTATTTTAATTTCAACAGTGGGGCAACCAGGGTCCTTGTATTTTGGGGCAATCTGTTGTTGAATAAGAGATGAGGCTTGTGCAGCCATAACAGCTTGCCTAGGAATACTGGTTTTCCTTTTTATCGTGGTCAGGTCTTTTAAGAATTTTGTATAGGAGGGGATCTGTCTGATGGCATCTAGGAAGGGTAAATTTATTTGAACATTTTTAAAGACTTCCATGATTTCATCATACTGAGATTTTTTCTTTGAGTCTTATAGTCTACTAGGAAAGGGAGCCTTGGGTGTATATGTCTCTATTGGTTTCTCCTCTACTCCTTGTGTTCCCTGTTCTTGTGCCTTTTTATGGGTGGGGTTCGGTTCATGCTTTTCTTCTTTTTCTTGTACAGAAAGTTGGACCTTGTTGTCCACTTGCTTGCCAGACCGTAAAGTGGTAATTGCCTGAACTTCATGGTTAGGGTTTCCATTAGAATCAATCTGAAACTGGCCTCTCGGCCCTTGATTCTGTTGCCTACTAGGGTTAGGTACTGGCTGACTTGGCAATTCACCTCTCTTCCTATCCCCTAGAGAGTTAGTGTTGCCCAGAGATGTTCACCCAAGAGGGGGGTGAATTGGGTGTTTTAAAACTTTTTGTCCAATTAAAAATAAAACACACAAATGTATGAGCTAAAGTAAAAATAGAGGTATGAAAACAGACAATCGCAAACACAAGGTTTTATAGTGGTTCGGAGCTTCCACTGCTCCTACATCCACTCCCCAAGGCACCTTTGGGAATTTCCACTATAATCCAAGATTACAGTCCGGTAGTTTTGCGAGTGCACTACCCAACTCGTTGTTTTACACCGGGCTAACAACGAACCCTACAACCCCCAATTTCACCTAGGCTTGGGACGCCTTTCCCTTGTTCCAAGTCCCTTGACTAGAACAAGCACAATAATGAAAAGTTTTACAAGGATTAAAAAGCTCTTAAGAAGCAAATAAAACAGTGAGAAATAATAAAACCCGGAAGAACCCTTTTAGCCGTTGGAAGCGTGGGAAGTGGTGGTTCTTCCGATGTGGATTGCGTTGGCTTGAATGTGAGCTTTGAATGCCGAGCGGGAGAGAGTAGTTGAGCACGAAATCAGTTGGGAAGCTTGAAGGCACTTGATTTCTTCACTTGAATGCACTAACTCCCTTGAACCTCTTTTTCTTTCTTCTCTCTTGAATGATCTTATGTTAGGTTGGTGCGAAGTTATTGGAAGGCACTTAAGAGCTCCCTTTTATAGCCCAAAAAGCAAATATAGCCGTTAGGCACAAAGAAAGAAACGTTTGAAATTCAAACAAACATGCAAAAAGGTGTCAGTCGCGTCCCAGGCGCTCCGGAGACGTCTCCGCTTCAACGCGAGACGTCTCGGCTGTAAGATTTTTCTTTTGACGTTGTTTGGGGTCGACTCGGCGCTTTACGGGGACGACTCTGATGATGAACCATTTGAATGCTTGTTTTTCTGTTTTTCTGAGAGGGTCGCCTCGGCACTTTACGGGGACGTCTCGGGATGTTTGCACTTTTTGCAAGGGGACGACTCCGCTGCCTCGGGGACGACTCCGCTATTTTATCTTCGAAAAACAAGTCCTCTGGAATTCTCTGAGAGAGTCGACTCCGCTACCTCGGGGACGAATCCAGAAGTCTGCTTTTTACTCGCGGGGACGACTCCGCGTCCTGTGGAGACGACTCGCGCGCAACCCTTGAAATCGGCCTTTCTGCCGCCTCTGAGAGAGTCGACTCCGACCCTGCGAGACGCCTCGCCAGGTGCCGGGGACGTCTCCAGACGTGCCAGTTCTTCCTGTTTGTGCCAGAGACGTCTCTGAGACAACCCGGAGATGTCTCGGCTGTCCCTGATCTATTTTCTTCAACTAAAAAATTCTTCAATAAATCCTTAAAAATTATGGGAACTTGCCTAGACATTTCTTAACAATATTATTAATTAATCACCTGAAATTCTCAAATAAATTATTAAGATAAATGGAATTATACTCTAGTATTTTGTATTCATCAAAATCCATTAGGGGGTCAACAATCTCCCCCTTTTTGATGATGACAAAACACTGAGTATATGCAAAATTCGAAATTTAAACATATACACAGTATTTGATCAGATGTACAAGTATAATGTTTTGATTTGAGCTAGATACAGTGTGCATAATTCAAAATAGTCAACTTTCAGTTCTATCCTTATGCATAAGATTGATCTTGATAGCTCTTAAGCAATTTTAGCATATCAACTGAATTTGAATTAAGTTAAAATTTAAATTAATGAAATATTGATGCTAAAGACAATTGAAGGCTAAGTTCTTTTTGACTCCCTCTTTCTTTTCCAGAAGGGCAATTATCTTAAAGCCAATATTCTTCAATTTTATCTTTTTCTAATTCAATTTTTTTAAGTATGAGTGTAAATTTTGCATTCCATATTTAGGTTCTACTCCATAGACTCCATATATATATATCTACTCAATACACTCCATAAATTTTGCATTCCAATATATCCAATATCCATATTGGTTCTACTCCCCCTTTTTGTCATCAACAATGAAGGGGACAAATTATCCTTAGGTACTTAAAACTCAATTCCTAGTAGAATTCAGCATATAACCATGAACCACTCAAGGATATTCAAGTTATTTTTATTAAAGAATTCAGCATTCATTTCACTCCCCCTTTGTTTTGGAATTCATTTCAGACTCCTCTTTTTGTTTAAAATAGTTATCACAAGATGTGCTCCCCCTGTTTTATATGCATTGATAAATTGTGTCAAGTTTGAAGACTTAAGGTATGTTATGAGATTTTTATGGCACAACACAGGATTTGAAACAAACAAAAGATTTCAAAAGAAATTGTATGTCATTCATATGTCATTGCAATCATTTGAAGGCATTACAAGGTAAAAAAAAAGGAAATCATTACAAGTATTGATTCCTAATACAAAAGAAGTGTCAAAATGAGCCTAGGGTTTTACAAAAACAGATGAACTCTAGATGTCTACAAAATGTCCCTCATCGGCGACGTTGCTCATAAGCCCTAGCAGCTGCATGTATAAATGCATTAATTGAGTCCAGTAGAGTTTTGAACTGCTCTCCTTGAGATTGATGGAAGGCTGCCACTAGTGCTTCAAATTCAATGCTTGCCCTTTCAATTCTTCCTCTAAGTTGGGCAACCACAGTGCCCACATTGCCTCCAGGGCTTGTCAATTCTTGAAGGCTTTTTGATATGCTCTTCAAGTCATCCTGTAGCTCAATTGATCTGAAGGATTGGGTGGCACTCACATGAACTAGTTCTGTCGCTGTAGCTTCTATCTGAGCTCTAATTTCCTTCAACTCTTGTAGAAGCCCTTCATGTGAGGTTCTGATGGGGGCCAACTCAGCAGAAATCATCGATCTCATCTCCTCCCTCATCTGCTGGCATATTACAGATGCTAAAGTGCGCATCTGTTCTTCTGATAGGGAGAAGGGCCCACTGACTGGATGAGGAGGAGGCACAGACGTGGAAGGTCCAGCTGAGCTGGAGGGTACATCAGGGAAGGCCATGTGGCTATGTGGAGGAGAGTGGTGGTCAGGCTCCTGATGTGGGATTCGGGCTCTAAGGTTTGAGATTTTCTTTTTGGTACCTTGACCCAAGACCCATCTACCTTGTGAAACTCCATTCTACGCATTGTGCTTTCATTATAGTAGTCGGTGTTTCTCAAGGGTTTTGCAGGCTCATTTTCTGGAATTTGAACCTTGAAATGTTTGAATACTAGGGTAAAGATCATCCCATAGGGTATGCTAAACCTAGAATACCTAAGACATATAGAAATGTAGTTCAGCATAAGTCTAGGGAGATTTAGGGGAATCCCTAGTAGGATGTGGTGCATGATGACTAAATCTCGCTCCGAAACAAAATCGAAGCGACCGATTTTTGGAAACAAGACCCGGTTGACAATACTCAAAAGTAGTCTCATCTCGGCATTTAGGTCTTGTGAGTTAACCACATCAAGAGGGCCGCAGTCCTCTCGTCTAAAACTAGGTTTAGGGCTATTTCCCTTTGGGGATGTGAGGTCGGAGCCTCACCGTCTTTAGGAATTTGTAATACACTAGATAGTGTTGGGAACCCGCCCATGCCGCTGATATTTCAAAAATTAAATCAGGTGGCAGCGGAAGAGGCATGTGCGGGATCGACGTTCATCGCATGAACGTTGTTTCGAGACCTTTCGTAATTAGGTAAGAATTAAAACTTTTAAAACTATTAGGAAGATCAAATCTTCACCTTGCGCGGGTAGATGATCACCGCAAATCTGAATTCGTGGTTTTGGAAGAGGGTTCGCTTGAAGCCGTTCAAACGTCCGGCCTCTACGGGTATCCACACGAAGCAGGATCCGATCCAAGCTTTCTATCTCACCGGGGTGCTAGCTTCCTTGCAGAGATAGCTTTGATGGCTGATCTCCTCTCTTTCAATCAACCCTTGATTGTGCTTGAGTGGAGGAGGAAGAAGAAGGGATCTTGAAGAAGAACAAGAAGGCTAGATGCAACCTTTGCTTTCCCTTGCGTCGAATCCCAAACGAAGGAGGAAGAAGAGGACCGCCAAGAGATCTTTCTTGCTCCCTTGCTTTCGGTTGAAGACCAAGGAGGAAGAGGAGGAGGCCACGGCTGCAAGGAGAGGGATGGATTTCTTTAGGATGCCGGCCCTAGCCTCTTTTTAAAGGGAGTGGAGCTCCTAACAATTAGGAGCTCCAAGACAACTTGCCAAAGAGGGGGCGCCGGCCCCCTCTCTTCATGTCGCCCTAGCCAAGTGGAGAGGGGCTGATGTCCCTCTTACTTGGTTAACCTAATCCTCTTCCAAAGAGGATTAGGTGCCTCTCTCATGGTTTAATCCCAATCCAATTAGGATTAGCCAATTGGGTTCAATCTATGCTAGTCCTAATCCAACTAGGACTTGAATGAACCATGACTCAATTGAACTCTTCAATCCTAATCCAATTAGGAGTCATGTTGATTCATTAGATTATTAATTAATTTAGACTTAAGGAATCCTAATCCAATTAGGATTTATTTAATTTTAGTCCTAATCCAATTAGGACTCTATTTGAATCCGAAGTCCTAATCCAATTAGGATTTCTAGGAATCCTACTCCAAGTAGGAATCCAATTTTAATTCAAAGTTCCTAATCTCATTAGGATTGTAGGAATCCTATTCCAAGTAGGAATCCCAGTCCTACTCCAACTAGGATTCCCAGTTCTAATCCAATTAGGACTCTAGGAATCCTACCCGAAGTAGGACTCTTGTTTCAAGTCCAATCAATTAATTCCCTTTCCTTCTTCAACTTCTTATCAATCAAATTGATTTCTTGTGATTCCTAATCACGATTTCAACCATCGGATCGGTCAATACTTCTAGTGTGTGTGACCCCATAGGTTCTATTCTGACTGGTAGTGAGATATATTGTGATCTCTATCTCAATATCATTGAAAACTCCTTTCAATGGGTTGGAACGATTCCAACTCAACTCATTAGGGTTTATCGATCATCAAGATAATCCCTATGAGTCCCACCATCCACCAGTGACACCTAGCAGCATGTAGTGGCTACCCAGCAGAATGGAATGATGAACCTCTAGGTGCAGTTAACGTGTGATACAGTCCTACTATCGTGGATCCCTACAGGACGGAGGTCATGGACAACTCGTCAAACCCCATCGTCTGTCATATGTCAAGATTTATTCGACTTGAGTTCGATAGTGGAAAACTCTTTTTCCACTTTATATTACTGCCCTGGCCAAGGTCTTAGAACTCAGTCTAATAAATCACATAGGATCACTCCTCTTCTATCAAGGTCGATAGATTCCTTATAGGTGCATACCCTACTCCTACAGTAAACCTACTGCAGCCAATCTACACTGCATGGACCCATATGGCTAGAGACCATGTATGTGTGCAGTCAAACTACAATAACCTCACTGTGAGTAGCCGAAGCACCGCAGGTCAAAGGACCAGTCACACTACTGCAACATCAAGCAAGTCACTGACGAGTGGATAGACATCCAAGTGACTTCTTGTCTTGGTCACGCTCAGTACCCTTGTTCTCTAACAAGCACCTGCACTATCACTTCAGTGTCCCTACACTGTGGACTCAAGTCTCGTTCATCCAGAAGGAAAGTGATCTGTGCACTGATCGGATCGATCACCGTCCTCGTGATGATCCATTGATCAGGAGCATTTAGAAATTAATCACCAATGATACATGGCTCAAATTCTCAACTCTTGAGAATATGTATCATCATCTTATTAATTTCTTGGACGATTCATAGACACATAAACAATATGAATGAAAAGATGCCTTTTATTTATTCAATAATAAATAGTCAAGTACAAAATTATGTCTCTAGAATCAACAATGTGTCAGCCAAATTGGCTTCTAGGGCATACATCTAACAATCTCCCACTTGCACTAAAGCCAATTGGTCATATATCTTAGGCCCATCTTCTCAAGGTGGGCTTCAGTCTTTTGCTGACTCAGCTGCTTAGTGAACGGGTTTGCCACGTTATCCGCGGAGTCTACTCTCTGCATCTCTACATCATAGTCGTGTATGAAATGGAAGCGCCGCTCTATGTGCTTGGACTTCTGATGAGACCATGGCTCCATAGCTAGTGCTATGGTGCCAATGTTATCACAGTAAAGTGTTATGACATCTAATGACATTACACCTAACTCTGCAATTAACTTTTAATCAGAAGGTTTCCACTGCACCCTTAGATACGGCTTAACATTCAGCTTCTAAGGTAGAATCTATAATGATCGGTTGTTTGGAACTCTTCCAATTTACTGAACCACAATTGCACATATTCTGATGTAGACTTTCTATCATCAATATGTGTGCATCCTTCTACCTTCAACTCTGATCTTCTCCCAAAGACCAAGAACATGTCCTTAGTTCTTCTCAAGTACTTAAGACTGTTCTTCACAGCTATCCAGTGTTCTTCACCTGGATTCGACTGATATCTGCTTGTGACACTCACAGCAAGAGCTATATCAGGTCGTGTACATAGCATGGCATACATGAGGCTTCCTATTGCCGATGCATAAGGAATCTTGCTCATGCGTTGAATCTCTTCAGATGTGTTGGGGCACATCTTCTTGGAGAGATGAATTCCATGCCTTAGGGGTAAGAGACCCCTCTTGGAGTTTTCCATGCTGAACCTCTTCAGCACCTCCTCTATGTACATTTTCTGTGAAAGGCCAAGCATCCTTTTAGATCTATCTCTATAGACCTTTATTCCCAAAATATAGGATGCTTCCCCAAGGTCTTTCATGGAGAATTCTTTTGACAACCAGACCTTGACCGAGGTTAGCATGGGAATATCATTCCCAATCAGGAGAATGTCATCTACGTACAGTACGAGAAAAACGACAGCACTCCCACTAACCTTTTTGTAAACGCACGGTTCCTCTTCGTTTTTGATGAAATCAAACGTTTTGATTGCATCATCGAAACGAGTGTTCCAACTCCGAGAGGCTTGCTTTAGTCTATAGATGGACCTTTGCAGCTTGCAGACCTTGTGATCTCCATCACTGGAAGTGAAACCCAAAGGTTGTTCCATATAGATATCTTCATCAAGATGTCCATTCAGGAAAGCAGTTTTCACATCCATCTGCCAGATTTCATAATCATGAAATGCTGCAATGGCAAGCAATGTTCGGATGGATTTTAGCATGGCTACAGGTGAAAAGGTCTCCTGATAGTCAATGCCTTCGCGCTGACTATACCCTTTCGCCACAAGCCTTGCCTTATAGGTCTCTACCTCTCCATCCGAACCTATCTTCCTTTTGTAGATCCATTTGCATCCAATAGGTACAATACCTTCTGGTGGATCTACTAAGGTCCAGACTTGGTTGGAACGCATGGAGTCTAACTCTGACTTCATAGCTTCCAGCCATTTCTCGGAATCGACATAAGATATCGCCTCGTTGTAGGTTTTGGGATCCTGTATGTGATCCCTATCTCCTACCAGGAACATTTCCTCGGTATCCTCTTCTAGTATACCTAAGTATCTATCGGAAGGATGGGAGACCCTACTAGATCTACGAGGTGGTTGAGGGACATCGTGTACTGGCTCTTTATGAATGGGTTCTATAGGATCCATGACTCGTTGCTTTTCAGAGACTTTCTCTTCAAGCTCAATTTTCCTTCCACTGCCTCTATCAAGGATAAACTGATTTTCCAAGAAGATGGCATGACGGCTCACAAACACATTGTGATCCTCTGAGATGTAGAAATTGTATCCTAATGACTCTTTAGGATATCCTATAAAACGAGCACTTATGGTCCTAGCCTCTAACTTGTCCGCCTGTAGTCGCTTGACTTGGGCCGGACATCCCCAAATCCTGAGATGACCCAGACTTGGTTTCTTACCATGCCATATCTCATACGGTGTGGTAGGAACGGATTTAGAGGGAACTCTATTCAATAAATAAATTGCTGTGAGTAAGGCATCTCCCCAAAGGAACATAGGTAAATCAGTGAAGCTCATCATGGACCTGACCATATCCAATAGGGTCCGATTCCTCCTCTCTGACACCCCGTTGAGCTGAGGTGTACCCGGAGGTATCCATTGTGAGACTATGCCATTTTCTTTGAGATAGTCCCGGAATTCCCCACTAAGGTATTCTCCTCCTCGATCTGATCGAAGAGCCTTAAGAGGTTTTCCAGTTTGTTTTTCTACTTCATTCTTGAACTCTTTGAACTTTTCAAAAGACTCAGACTTGTGTCTCATAAGATACACATACCCATACCGTGAATAATCATCGGTAAAGGTAATGAAGTAAGAATAACGTCCCCTGGCTAGCACATCGAATGGGCCACATACATCTGTATGTACTAGGGTAAGTATTTCAGTGGTCCTCTCCCTATGTCCTACAAAGGGCAGTCTAGCCATCTTTCCTTGAAGACAGGACTCGCAAATTGGATATGACTCGGAAGTCAATGAGCCTAAGAGCCCATCTTTATCCATTTTGTTCATTCTGTCCTCTCCAATATGGCCAAGCCTGAGGTGCCACAAATACCTTTGATTTATCTCATCTCTGGATCTTTTGGATCCTTTGGCACTCACATCTTGCTCGGTAACATTCACAGATACATCCATATGTAAATGATAGAGACTGTCAATCATAAAACCACGTGCGACTATTTTATTTCTTAAATAAATAGAACAGCAGTCTTTGTCAAATGTAAAAACATGACCTTCCTGTGCTAGACATGAAACAGAAATCAAATTTCTGCTAGCAACAGGTACATAATAGCAGTCTCTAAGTATTAAACTAAATCCAGACGGTAGTCGCAGATGGTAGGTGCCCACAGCCACAGCAGCAACTTTTGCCCCGTTGCCAACCCGAAGGGTTACCGCACCTTCCGCCAGCCTTCTACTTTCCTTTAGACCCTGCATGGTAGTGCACAAATGAGCACTAGAACCAGAATCTATAACCCAACTAGAAGTAGAAGAAACCGTTAGATTAGTTTCAATGATGAGCAAGTCTATACCTTCTGAAGGTGTGTCTTTCTTGTTCTTCAGGCTCTCGAGGTATGAAGGACAGTTTCTCTTTCAGTGGCCTTCGACATTGCAGTGGAAATATTTTCCTTTGTCGTTAGCCTTTTTTCTTTTGAACTTCCTTCTTTGGCTTCTTGTCTTTCTTCTGCTTCTTAGCAGGCTTCTTTTTCTTCCAAGCAGACTTTCTCTTGGAACCAGAAGTCAACTCAGCAGCAAGGACATTGCCCCTTGAACCTTTCAAGGCTCCCTCAGCAGTTACCAACATGTTGATTAGTTCAGTCTTAGTGCATTCAATCTTATTCATGTGGTAGTTTACTATAAACTGACCAAATGAATCAGAAAGTGACTGTAGGATCAAGTCCACTTGCAATTCCTTGTGCATGTCCATACCGAGCTTCTCAAGCTCCTCTAGGTCCTTGATCATGGTCAGACCGTGATCATGGACAGACTGCCCCTCGCGCATCTTCGCTTTGAAGAGCCTCTTGGACACTTCAAAACGAGCTGTGCGACTCTGCTCACCATACAACTCTTGCAGGTGTGCCAGTATGTCCCTAGCAGTCTTTATATTTTCATGCTGGCATTGGAGTTCATTAGACATGGATGCCATCATATAGCATTTTACTCTAATGTCATCATCCAACCACTTTTTATGCATTTCACGCTGAACATCAGTAGGACGTGCTGGTAGTGTGGGGATATCTGAGTCGAGTATGTAGCCTATTTTCTCACAGCTCAAAATAATTTTGAGATTCCTAAGCCAGTCCTTGTAATTGGTTCCGGTCAATCGGTTGGTCTCAAGAATAGGGGTCAAAGGGTTTGAAGCTGACATTGTATCTGCAGAGAGTAAAGATTCTAGTTAGACTTTTGTACTTGATCCTAATCTGTTCTAAGGTCTTTTAGAACAAATGTAACTCCCACTATTTTCTCGAATTCCTCACACTCCCCTGGTAGGAAAACGGAAATCCAACACGACTAGGGTTTCTAGTGGGTACTGCGGTCCCACCGATTTATATGCCACCTCACCTAACAGTTATTGGTGACACATAGATGGATGAGTGTACAACTCTTGTACAATGCTTCTCAAGCATGTTGCAGTATAACTTGGTCTCTAAGCCATGAAGACCTCACCTAACAGTTATTGGTCCCATTTCTTAGTTAAGTCAGACCCACCGTATAACCGTAGGAATAAAGTCGTCATTGGGTCCTCACCTAACAGTTATTGGTGCCCAACCCCACCTTTACCCTACAACATCTCATGTCTATAGAGAGGTCCAGCCCCCCGATGCAACTTGACCACTGTGTCCAGCCGAGACAAATCAACATCAGAAAGGCCTTAGCAGCTCTACTACAGTGGAAGACCTATTGACTTAATATTGGTTAATCAGGTCTTAGTGTTTGCAACTTGAGCCCTTCATAAGAGGTAATCGAACAATTGGCCAGGTAAGCAGGTGGGAGGCTCCCCTTACTCAGAGAGTAAGGTCCTAATTAAGTAACCACCTTTCATGCTTTCCTAGACACCAATTAGATCAATTAATCTAATATGACTTGCTCATGTCGGTTCACTCTCGACTTGATTGAGGAGGTTTTGATTTAGGTCTCAATTGGGTTTGCTACATCACATGTAAGCCTATCTACCCGACTCTCATTCACATCACATACAAACGGCGCTTTGCAGGCAGTTATAATCGCAGCATCACATTAAAGCTAAACTTTAAATAGGTGATGATCATGGATTCTAATTAGGTCGTATTACAAGCACATGCACATCAATCGATCAAGTGGTCTTCAACTCTTGAATTGGTTCTAAGCCTCCTTGATTCGATCCTTGATCAACTCTTGATCCCATCGCCATCAACCGCTTAGATCACCTTTCATCTCATGCCTTTGCTTCAACTTGATCGTTGATGTACATCACATCACAGAAATACAACCAGATGTAAAATAAAAATAAAAATAAATTACATCTCCTTTTAGGAGGCACGCAGGCCTCTCAAAACATCAAATAAGATGCATGCAAGCATCTGAAAAATTACATGACATTGCAGATCACATCGCAGGTCATTACATTTGATACCAAAAGGGTTTGAATCCTATGATCATCACCGTATGCAACAATTATAATTTTCAGATCTGAAAACTAACTGATTATATCATGACATAGGTCGCTGATCATGCTAATCATGATTCTAAACTTTGTAATCTCATTAACAACGCAATTAGAATCATCATTTTATCACATAAAAATCAGCATGCAAAAAATCAGCACCCCTGAAAAATCTGCATGCAGAATTTTTCAGCATGCATGATCATTCAATTTTCAGATCTAATATGCCTTTAGATATTTAATTCTTACCTTAATCTACGAAACCTAGGCTCTGATACCACTGTTGGGAACCCGCCCATGCCGCTGATATTTCAAAAATTAAATCAGGTGGCAGCGGAAGAGGCATGTGCGGGATCGACGTTCATCGCATGAACGTTGTTTCGAGACCTTTCGTAATTAGGTAAGAATTAAAACTTTTAAAACTATTAGGAAGATCAAATCTTCACCTTGCGCGGGTAGATGATCACCGCAAATCTGAATTCGTGGTTTTGGAAGAGGGTTCGCTTGAAGCCGTTCAAACGTCCGGCCTCTACGGGTATCCACACGAAGCAGGATCCGATCCAAGCTTTCTATCTCACCGGGGTGCTAGCTTCCTTGCAGAGATAGCTTTGATGGCTGATCTCCTCTCTTTCAATCAACCCTTGATTGTGCTTGAGTGGAGGAGGAAGAAGAAGGGATCTTGAAGAAGAACAAGAAGGCTAGATGCAACCTTTGCTTTCCCTTGCGTCGAATCCCAAACGAAGGAGGAAGAAGAGGACCGCCAAGAGATCTTTCTTGCTCCCTTGCTTTCGGTTGAAGACCAAGGAGGAAGAGGAGGAGGCCACGGCTGCAAGGAGAGGGATGGATCTCTTTAGGATGCCGGCCCTAGCCTCTTTTTAAAGGGAGTGGAGCTCCTAACAATTAGGAGCTCCAAGACAACTTGCCAAAGAGGGGGCGCCGGCCCCCTCTCTTCATGTCGCCCTAGCCAAGTGGAGAGGGGCTGATGTCCCTCTTACTTGGTTAACCTAATCCTCTTCCAAAGAGGATTAGGTGCCTCTCTCATGGTTTAATCCCAATCCAATTAGGATTAGCCAATTGGGTTCAATCTATGCTAGTCCTAATCCAACTAGGACTTGAATGAACCATGACTCAATTGAACTCTTCAATCCTAATCCAATTAGGAGTCATGTTGATTCATTAGATTATTAATTAATTTAGACTTAAGGAATCCTAATCCAATTAGGATTTATTTAATTTTAGTCCTAATCCAATTAGGACTCTATTTGAATCCGAAGTCCTAATCCAATTAGGATTTCTAGGAATCCTACTCCAAGTAGGAATCCAATTTTAATTCAAAGTTCCTAATCTCATTAGGATTGTAGGAATCCTATTCCAAGTAGGAATCCCAGTCCTACTCCAACTAGGATTCTCAGTTCTAATCCAATTAGGACTCTAGGAATCCTACCCGAAGTAGGACTCTTGTTTCAAGTCCAATCAATTAATTCCCTTTCCTTCTTCAACTTCTTATCAATCAAATTGATTTCTTGTGATTCCTAATCACGATTTCAACCATCGGATCGGTCAATACTTCTAGTGTGTGTGACCCCATAGGTTCTATTCTGACTGGTAGTGAGATATATTGTGATCTCTATCTCAATATCATTGAAAACTCCTTTCAATGGGTTGGAACGATTCCAACTCAACTCATTAGGGTTTATCGATCATCAAGATAATCCCTATGAGTCCCACCATCCACCAGTGACACCTAGCAGCATGTAGTGGCTACCCAGCAGAATGGAATGATGAACCTCTAGGTGCAGTTAACGTGTGATACAGTCCTACTATCGTGGATCCCTACAGGACGGAGGTCATGGACAACTCGTCAAACCCCATCGTCTGTCATATGTCAAGATTTATTCGACTTGAGTTCGATAGTGGAAAACTCTTTTTCCACTTTATATTACTGCCCTGGCCAAGGTCTTAGAACTCAGTCTAATAAATCACATAGGATCACTCCTCTTCTATCAAGGTCGATAGATTCCTTATAGGTGCATACCCTACTCCTACAGTAAACCTACTGCAGCCAATCTACACTGCATGGACCCATATGGCTAGAGACCATGTATGTGTGCAGTCAAACTACAATAACCTCACTATGAGTAGCCGAAGCACCGCAGGTCAAAGGACCAGTCACACTACTGCAACATCAAGCAAGTCACTGACGAGTGGATAGACATCCAAGTGACTTCTTGTCTTGGTCACGCTCAGTACCCTTGTTCTCTAACAAGCACCTGCACTATCACTTCAGTGTCCCTACACTGTGGACTCAAGTCTCGTTCATCCAGAAGGAAAGTGATCTGTGCACTGATCGGATCGATCACCGTCCTCGTGATGATCCATTGATCAGGAGCATTTAGAAATTAATCACCAATGATACATGGCTCAAATTCTCAACTCTTGAGAATATGTATCATCATCTTATTAATTTCTTGGACGATTCATAGACACATAAACAATATGAATGAAAAGATGCCTTTTATTTATTCAATAATAAATAGTCAAGTACAAAATTATGTCTCTAGAATCAACAATGTGTCAGCCAAATTGGCTTCTAGGGCATACATCTAACAGATAGGGTATCCTCATTGATCTCTATCAATGTCCCTCGGACATAAGCAGTGTACCCCGATGCCCCTAAGACCATATTACTAAACATCTCTCTAACTAGACCGGGGTAGGTTGATGTGTTGAGAGTACAAAGATATTCCCAACCTTGGGCACGGAGTCTCTCTCCAATAGAGAACCCCTCACTCTCTAAGAAATGGAAATCTATAAACCTACCCGTGGTTACTGTGCGATTCGCACAGGAAATGGTCGTGGTTGGCGGAGCAACCGGAGGAGACGGTGCGGAAGGTTCTTCCCTCCGTTCCTCGGCGTCGGTCGCTACCCTAGGACGCCTCCCACTTGTTCTCCTAGCTCTTTTAGGTGCCATGGCTCGGAAATCCTAGGGAAATGGGGAGTTTTGGTTCGGTTTGAGGTGGAGAGAAAAATGGAGGCTAGGGTTTTGTATTTTGTTGGGGACGAAAGAGATAGCTCGGGTCGGCTCGAGCTGTTTCGACCTATTTTAAAAACCCTCGTTCGATCCCCGAGACGTCTCCGCGACTAACGCGAGACGTCTCGCCGGGGGGACGTCTCTCCGACTTGCCAGAGACGTCTCCGGCACTGAAAAATTTCAGACTGAATTCTATCTTTTCTCAATTTATTTTATTTAACCACACTAATCAACATGATTTCTTTTGGTGAATATAGAGTGAGTTTGTTTGTGATCCTTCCCTTTAATAATATACCCTATAAAAGTTTGATAATAATTTTTTTGAATTATTAACATTGAAATGAGGAATGTTTGACCAAATTTCGAATACCTATGAAATAGGCTCTGAAAATATCTCCATGAAGAGTCCAAGGGAGGATAACCATCCTCCGGAAAGTCAAACAGTTTGTCATTTAACTTGAATAGATTCATGCTTTCACTTAATAGATACTAGGTTTGCTATTTGTGACTTTGAGGTGGATTATTAGTGTTGGGAACCCGCCCATGCCGCTGATATTTCAAAAAAAATCAGATGGCAGCGGAAGAGGCATGTGCGGGATCGACGTTCATCGCATGAACGTTGTTTTATGAACCGTTCGTAGTTAGGCAAGAATTAAAAACTTTTAAATACATTAGAAGATCAGATCTTCACCTTGTGCGGATAGATGATCACCGCAAACTGAAGTTCATGGTCTAGGATGAAGATTCGCTTGAAGCCGTTCAAGTGTCCGGCCTTTACGGGTATCCACACGAAGCAGTGATCCGATCAAAGCTCTCTTGTCTTCCCGGGGTGCTAGCTCCCTTGCAAAGACTTCTTTTGATGGCTGATTTCCTCTCTTTCAATCAACCCTTGATTGTGCTTGAGAGGAGGAAGAAGAAGGATGAAGAAGAGGAAGAAGAAGAATCCCCACGCAGCCTTCTTTTCTTCCCTGCGTTGGAACCAAGGAAGGAGGCCAAGGAGAGGTGCACGCCTCTTCTTCTTTTCCCCTTGCTGATGGCGGCTGAACCAAGGAAGGGAGAGGGGTGGCCACATCTTGGAAGAGGAGAGGGAGAGCTCATCTAGGGCGCCGGCCCCCTTTGCCCCTTTTTATAACCATCTAGGGCTCCTACAATCTAGGAGCCCTAGACTTATTTCCTAAGAGGGGGCGCCGTCTCTTCTCCCTTCTCCACATGGAAAAGGGAGGGGCATATCCCCCTCCTCATGGTAAACCCTAATCCACATTAAGTAGGGTTTGAAAAGCCCTAATGTGGTCAAGCCCTAATCCAATTAGGCTTAGCCCAAGGGTGAACCAATTAGGATCCAATCTAGGTAAGTCCTAATCCAATTAGAACTTAAATCAATTTTGACTCAATTGAACTCTTCAATCCTAATCCAATTAGGAGTCTTATTGATTCATTAGATTAATAATTAATTGTGACTTAAGAAACCCTAATTCAAATTAGGACATATTTAATTTTAGTCCTAATCCAATTAGGACTCTATTTGAATCCGAAGTCCTAATCCGATTAGGACTCTAGGAATCCTACTCCAAGTAGGAATCCAATTTTGATTCAAAACTCCTAATCTCATTAGGATTGCAGGAATCCTATTCCAAGTAGGAATCCCAGTCCTACTCCAACTAGGATTTCCAGTCCTAATCCAATTAGGACTCTAGGAATCCTACTCGAAGTAGGACTCTTGTTTCAAGTCCAATTAATTAATTCTCTTTCCTTCTTCAACTTCTTATCAATCGAATTGATTACTCGTGATTCATAATCACTTTTCAACCATCGGATCGGTCAATACTTCTAGTGTGTGTGACTCCATAGGTTCTATTCTGACTGGTAGTGAGATATATTGTGATCTCTATCACTATATCATTGAAAACTCCTTTCAATGGGTTGGAACGATTCCAACTCAACTCATTAGGGTTTATCGATCATCGAGATAATCCCTGTGAGTCCCACCATCCACCAGTGACACCTAGCAGCATGTAGTGGCAACCCAGCAGAATGGAATGACGAACCTCTAGGTGCAGTTGACGTGTGATACAGTCCTACTATCGTGGATCCCTACAGCACGGAGGTCATGGACAACTCGTCAAACCCCATCGTCTGTCATATGTCAAGATTTATTCGACTCGAGTTCGATAGTGAAAAACTCTTTCTCCACTTTATATTACTGCCCTGGCCAAGGTCTTAGAACTCAGTCTAACAAATCACATAGGATCACTCCTCTTCTATCAAGGTCGATAGATTCCTTATAGGTGCATACCCTACTCCTACAGTGAACTTACTGCAGCCAATCTACACTGCATGGACCCATATGGCTAGAGACCATGTATGTGTGCAGTCAAACTACAATAACCTCACTGTGAGTAGCCGAAGCACCGCAGGTCAAAGGACCAGTCACACTACTGCAACATCAAGCAAGTCACTGACGAGTGGATAGACATCCAAGTGACTTCTTGTCTTGGTCACGCTCAGTACCCTTGTTCTCTAACAAGCACCTGCACTATCACTTCAGTGTCCCTACACTGTGGACTCAAGTCTCGTCCATCCAGAAGAAAAGTGATCTGTGCACTGATCGGATCGATCACCGTCCTCGTGATGATCCATTGATCAGGAGCATTTAGAAATTAATCACCAATGATACATGGCTCAAATTCTCAACTCTTAAAAATATGTATCATCATCTTATTAATTCCTTGGACGATTCATAGACACATAAATAATATGAATGAAAAGATGCCTTTTATTTATTCAATAATAAACAGTCAAGTACAAAATTATGTCCCTAGAATCAACAATGTGTCAGCCAAATTGGCTTCTAGGGCATACATCTAACAATCTCCCACTTGTACTAAAGCCAATTGGTCATATATCTTAGGCCCATCTTCTCAAGGTGGGCTTCAGTCTTTTGCTGACTCAGCTGCTTAGTGAACGGGTCCGCCACGTTATCCGCGGAGTCTACTCTCTGCACCTCTACATATTTCTTCTCAACATAGTCGCGTATGAGATGGAAGCGCCGCTCTATATGCTTAGACTTCTGATGAGACCTTGGCTCCTTAGCAAGGGCTATGGCGCCATTATTATCGCAGTAGAGTGTTATGGCATCTAATGTCATCACGTCCAACTCTGCAATGAATTTCTTGAACCAGAAGCCTTCCTTAGCAGCTTCAGAGGCGGCGATGTATTCAGCTTCCATAGTAGAATCAGCAATGATCGGTTGTTTAGAACTCTTCCAATTTACCGTACCACCATTGCACAAGAACACATATCCAGATGTTGACTTTCTGTCATCGACATCAGTCATGAAGTCTGAATCTGTGTACCCTTCTACCTTTAACTCTGATGATCCTCCAAAAACCAAGAATAAATCTTTAGTTCTTCTCAAGTACTTAAGAATATTCTTCACAGCTGTCCAGTGTTCTTCACCTGGATTCGACTGATATCTGCTTGTGACACTCACAGCAAGAGCTATATCAGGTCGTGTACACAGCATGGCATACATGAGGCTTCCTATTGCCGATGCATAGGGAATCTTGCTCATGCGTTGAATCTCTTCAGATGTGTTGGGGCACATCTTCTTGGAGAGATGAATTCCATGCCTAAGGGGTAAGAGACCCCTCTTGGAGTTTTCCATGCTGAACCTCTTCAGCACCTCCTCTATGTACATCTTCTGTGAAAGGCCAAGCATCCTTTTAGATCTATCTCTATAGATCTTTATTCCCAAAATATAGGATGCTTTCCCAAGGTCTTTCATGGAGAATTCTTTTGACAACCAGACCTTGACCGAGGTTAGCATGGGAATATCATTCCCAATCAGGAGAATGTCATCTACGTACAGTACGAGAAAAACGACAGCACTCCCACTAACCTTTTTGTAAACACACGGTTCCTCTTCGTTTTTGATGAAATCAAACATTTTGATTGCGTCATCGAAACGAGTGTTCCAACTCCGAGATGCTTGCTTTAGTCCATAGATGGACCTTTGCAGCTTGCAGACCTTGTGATCTCCATCACTAGAAGTGAAACCCAAAGGCTGTTCCATATAGATGTCTTCATCAAGATATCCATTCAGGAAAGCAGTTTTCACATCCATCTGCCAGATTTCATAATCATGAAATGCTGCAATGGCAAGCAGTGTTCGGATGGATTTCAGCATGGCTACAGGTGAAAAGGTCTTCTGATAGTCAATGCCTTCGCGTTGACTATACCCTTTCGCCACCAGCCTTGCCTTAAAGGTCTCTACCTTTCCATCCGGACCTATTTTCCTTTTGTAGATCCATTTACATCTAATAGGTACAATACCTTCTGGTGGATCTACTAAGGTCCAGACTTGGTTGGAAGGCATGGAGTCTAACTCTGACTTCATGGCTTCCAGCCATTTCTCGGAATCGATATCAGATATCGCCTCGTTGTAGGTTTTGGGATCCTGTATGTGATCCCTATCTCCCACTAGGAACATTTCCTCGGTATCCTCTTCTAGTATACCTAAGTATCTATCGGGAGGATGGGAGACCCTACTAGATCTACGCGGTGGTCGAGGGACATCGTGTACTGGCTCTTTATGAATGGGTTCTATAGGATCCATGACTCGTTGCTTTTCAGAGACTTTCTCTTCAAGCTCAATTTTTTTCCCACTGCCTCTATCAAGGATAAACTGATTTTCCAAGAAGATGGCATGACGGCTCACAAACACATTGTGATCCTCTGAGATGTAAAAATTGTATCCTAATGACTCTTTAGGATATCCTATAAAACGAGCACTTATGGTCCTAGCCTCTAACTTGTCTGCCTGTAGTCTCTTGACGTGGGCCGGACATCCCCAAATCTTGAGATGACCAAGACTTGGTTTCTTACCATGCCATATCTCATACGGTGTGGTAGGAACGGATTTAGAGGGAACTCTATTCAATAAATAAATCGCTGTAAGTAAGGCATCTCCCCAAAGGAACATAGGTAAATCAGTGAAGCTCATCATGGACCTGACCATGTCCAACAGGGTCCGATTCCTCCTCTCTGACACCCCGTTGAGTTGAGGTGTACCCGGAGGTGTCCATTGTGAGACTATGCCATTTTCTTTGAGATAGTCCCGGAATTCCCCACTAAGGTATTCTCCTCCTCGATCTGATCGAAGAGCCTTAAGAGGTTTTCCAGTTTGTTTTTCTACTTCATTCTTGAACTCTTTGAACTTTTCAAAAGATTCAGACTTGTGTCTCATAAGATACACATACCCATACCGTGAATAATCATCGGTAAAGGTAATGAAGTAAGAATAACGTCCCCTGGCTAGCACATCGAATGGGCCACATACATCTGTATGTACTAGGATAAGTATTTCAGTGGTCCTCTCCCCATGTCCTACAAAGGGCAGTCTAGCCATTTTTCCTTGAAGACAGGACTCGCAAACTGGATATGACTCGGAAGTCAATGAGCCTAAAAGCCCATCTTTATCCATTTTGTTCATTCTGTCTTCTCCAATATGGCCAAGTCTGAGGTGCCACAAATATCTTTGGTTTATCTCATCTCTGGATCTTTTGGGTCCTTTGGCACTCACTTCTTGCTCGGTAACATTTACAGATACATCCATATGTAAATGATAGAGACTGTCGATCATGAAACCACGTGCGACTATTTTATTTCTCAAATAAATAGAACAGCAGTCTTTGTCAAATGTAAAAACATGACCTTCCTGTGCTAGACATGAAACAGAAATCAAATTTCTGCTAGCAGCAGGTACATAATAGCAGTCTCTAAGTAATAAACTAAATCCAGACGGTAGTCGCAGATGGTAGGTGCCCACAGCCACAGCAGCAACTTTTGCCCCGTTGCCAACCCGAAGGGTTACCGCACCTTCCGCCAGCCTTCTACTTTCCTTTAGACCCTGCATGGTAGTGCACAAATGAGCACTAGAACCAGAATCTATAACCCAACTAGAAGTAGAAGAAACCGTTAGATTAGTTTCAATTATGAGCAAGTCTATACCTTCTGAAGGTGTGTCACCTTTCTTGTTCTTCAGGCTCTCGAGGTATGAAGGACAGTTTCTCTTCCAGTGGCCTTCGACATTGCAGTGGAAACATTTTCCTTTGTCGTTAGCCTTTTTCTTTTGAACTTCCTTCTTTGGCTTCTTGTCTTTCTTCTGCTTCTTAGCAGGCTTCTTTTTCTTCCAAGTAGACTTTCTCTTGGAACCAGAAGTCAACTCAGCAGCAAGGACATTGCCCCTTGAACCTTTCAAGGCTCCCTCAGCAGTTACCAACATGTTGATTAGTTCAGTCTTAGTGCATTCAATTTTATTTATGTGGTAGTTTACTATAAACTGACCAAATGAATCAGGAAGTGACTGTAGGATCAAATCCACTTGTAATTCCTTGTGCATGTCCATACCGAGCTTCTCAAGCTCCTCCAGGTCCTTGATCATGGTCAGACCGTGATCATGGACAGACTGCCCTCGCGCATCTTCGCTTTGAAAAACCTCTTGGACACTTCAAAACGAGCTGTGCGACTCTGCTCACCATACAACTCTTGCAGGTGTGCCAGTATGTCCCTAGCAGTCTTCATATTTTCATGCTGGCATTGGAGTTCATTTGACATGGATGCCATCATATAGCATTTTACGCTAATGTCATCATCCAACCACTTTTTATGCATCTCACGCTGAACATCAGTAGGACGTGTTGGTAGTGTGGGAATATCTGAATCGAGTATATAGCCTATTTTCTCACAGTCCAAAACAATTTTGAGGTTTCTAAGCCAGTCTTTGTAATTGGTTCCGGTCAGTCGGTTGGTCTCAAGAATACGGGTCAAAGGGTTTGAAGCTGACATTGTATCTGCAGAGAGTAAAGATTCTAGTTAGACTTTTGTACTTGATCCTAATCTGTTCTAAGGTCTTTTAGAACAAATGTAACTCCCACTATTTTCTCGAATTCCTCACACTCCCCTGGTAGGAAAACGGAAATCCCACACGACTAGGGTTTCTAGTGGGTACTGCGGTCCCACCGATTTACATGCCACCTCACCTAACAGTTATTGGTGACACATAGATGGATGAGTGTACAACTCTTGTACAATGCTTCTCAAGCATGGTGCAGTGTAACTTGGTCTCTAAGCCATGAAAACCTCACCTAACAGTTATTGGTCCCATCGCTTAGTTAAGTCAGACCCACCGTATAACCGTAGGAATAAAGTCGTCATTGGGTCCTCACCTAACAGTTATTGGTGCCCAACCCCACCTTTACCCTACAACATCTCATGTCTATAGAGAGGTCCAGCCCCCCGATGCAACTTGACCACTGTGTCCAGCCGAGACAAATCAACATCAGAAAGGCCTTAGCAGCTCTACTACAGTGGAAGACCTATTGACTTAATATTGGTTAATCAGGTCTTAGTGTTTGCAACTTGAGCTCTTCATAAGAGGTAATCGAACAATTGGCCAGGTAAGCAGGTGGGAGGCTTCCCTTACTCAGGGAGTAAGGTCCTAATTAAGTAACCACCTTTTATGCTTTCCTAGACACCAATTAGATCAATTAATCTAATATGACTTGCTCATGTCGGTTCACTCTCGACTTGATTGAGGAGGTTTTAATTTAGGTCTCAATTGGGTTTGCTACATCACATGTAAACCTATCTACCCGACTCGCATTCACATCACATGCAAACGGCACATCACAGGCAGTTATAATCGCAGCATCAAATTAAAGCTAAACTTTAAATAGGTGATGATCATGGATTCTAATTAGGTTGTATTACAAGCACATGCACATCAATCGATCAAGTAGTCTTCAACTCTTGAATTGGTTCCAAGCCTCCTTGATTCGATCCTTGACCAACTCTTGATCCAATCGCCATCAACCGCTTAGACCCCTGTTCATCTCATGCATCGTCTTTGACTTGATCGTTGACGTACATCACATCACAGAAATACAACCAGAAGTAAAATAAAAATAAAAATAAATTACATCTCCTTTTAGGAGGCACGCAGGCCTCTCAAAATATCAAATAAGATGCATGCAAGCATCTGAAAAATTACATGACATCACAGATCACATCGCAGGTCATTACATTTGATACCAAAAGGGTTTGAATCCTATGATCATCACCGTATGCAACAATTATAATTTTCAGATCTGAAAACTAACTGATTATATCATGACATAGGTCGCTGATCATGCTAATCATGATTCTAAACTTTGTAATCCCATTAACAATGTAATTAGAATCATCTTTTTATCACATAAAAATCAGCATGCAAAAATCAGCACCCCTGAAAAATCTGCATGCAGAATTTTTCAGCATGCATGATCATTCAATTTTCAGATCTAATAAGCCTTTAGATATTTAATTCTTACCTTAATCTACGAAGCCTAGGCTCTGATACCACTGTTGGGAACCCGCCCATGCCGCTGATATTTCAAAAAAAATCAGATGGCAGCAGAAGAGGCATGTGCGGGATCGACGTTCATCGCATGAACGTTGTTTTATGAACCGTTCGTAGTTAGGCAAGAATTAAAAACTTTTAAATACATTAGAAGATCAGATCTTCACCTTGTGCGGGTAGATGATCACCGCAAACTGAAGTTCGTGGTCTAGGATGAAGGTTCGCTTGAAGCCGTTCAAGTGTCCGGCCTTTACGGGTATCCACACGAAGCAGTGATCCGATCAAAGCTCTCTTGTCTTCCCGGGGTGCTAGCTCCCTTGCAAAGACTTCTTTTGATGGCTGATTTCCTCTCTTTCAATCAACCCTTGATTGTGCTTGAGAGGAGGAAGAAGAAGGATGAAGAAGAGGAAGAAGAAGAATCCCCACGCAGCCTTCTTTTCTTCCCTGCGTTGGAACCAAGGAAGGAGGCCAAGGAGAGGTGCACGCCTCTTCTTCTTTTCCCCTTGCTGATGGCGGCTGAACCAAGGAAGGGAGAGGGGTGGCCACATCTTGGAAGAGGAGAGGGAGAGCTCATCTAGGGCGCCGGCCCCCTTTGCCCCTTTTTATAACCATCTAGGGCTCCTACAATCTAGGAGCCCTAGACTTATTTCCTAAGAGGGGGCGCCGTCTCTTCTCCCTTCTCCACATGGAAAAGGGAGGGGCATATCCCCCTCCTCATGGTAAACCCTAATCCACATTAAGTAGGGTTTGAAAAGCCCTAATGTGGTCAAGCCCTAATCCAATTAGGCTTAGCCCAAGGGTGAACCAATTAGGATCCAATCTAGGTAAGTCCTAATCCAATTAGAACTTAAATCAATTTTGACTCAATTGAACTCTTCAATCCTAATCCAATTAGGAGTCTTATTGATTCATTAGATTAATAATTAATTGTGACTTAAGAAACCCTAATTCAAATTAGGACATATTTAATTTTAGTCCTAATCCAATTAGGACTCTATTTGAATCCGAAGTCCTAATCCGATTAGGACTCTAGGAATCCTACTCCAAGTAGGAATCCAATTTTGATTCAAAACTCCTAATCTCATTAGGATTGCAGGAATCCTATTCCAAGTAGGAATCCCAGTCCTACTCCAACTAGGATTCCCAGTCCTAATCCAATTAGGACTCTAGGAATCCTCCTCGAAGTAGGACTCTTGTTTCAAGTCCAATTAATTAATTCCCTTTCCTTCTTCAACTTCTTATCAATCGAATTGATTACTCGTGATTCATAATCACTTTTCAACCATCGGATCGGTCAATACTTCTAGTGTGTGTGACCCCATAGGTTCTATTCTGACTGGTAGTGAGATATATTGTGATCTCTATCACTATATCATTGAAAACTCCTTTCAATGGGTTGGAACGATTCCAACTCAACTCATTAGGGTTTATCGATCATCGAGATAATCCCTGTGAATTCCACCATCCACCAGTGACACCTAGCAGCATGTAGTGGCAACCCAGCAGAATGGAATGACGAACCTCTAGGTGCAGTTGACGTGTGATACAGTCCTACTATCGTGGATCCCTACAGCACGGAGGTCATGGACAACTCGTCAAATCCCATCGTCTGTCATATGTCAAGATTTATTCGACTCGAGTTCGATAGTGAAAAACTCTTTCTCCACTTTATATTACTGCCTTGGCCAAGGTCTTAGAACTCAGTCTAACAAATCATATAGGATCACTCCTCTTCTATCAAGGTCGATAGATTCCTTATAGGTGCATACCCTACTCCTACAGTGAACTTACTGCAGCCAATCTACACTGCATGGACCCATATGGCTAGAGACCATGTATGTGTGCAGTCAAACTACAATAACCTCACTGTGAGTAGCCGAAGCACCGCAGGTCAAAGGACCAGTCACACTACTGCAACATCAAGCAAGTCACTGACGAGTGGATAGACATCCAAGTGACTTCTTGTCTTGGTCACGCTCAGTACCCTTGTTCTCTAACAAGCACCTGCACTATCACTTCAGTGTCCCTACACTGTGGACTCAAGTCTCGTCCATCCAGAAGGAAAGTGATCTGTGCACTGATCGGATCGATCACCGTCCTCGTGATGATCCATTGATCAGGAGCATTTAGAAATTAATCACCAATGATACATGGCTCAAATTCTCAACTCTTGAAAATATGTATCATCATCTTATTAATTCCTTGGACGATTCATAGACACATAAATAATATAAATGAAAAGATGCCTTTTATTTATTCAATAATAAACAGTCAAGTACAAAATTATGTCCCTAGAATCAACAATGTGTCAGCCAAATTGGCTTCTAGGGCATACATCTAACAATTAGTTTGAGTAGCAACGCATTGCAATACAAGTTCAATTTATTTGCTAGGATCATACAAGCTCAAAGCATTCCTTAAATAGTTGAACCTATCTTTACAAAGGGGCTTTGTAAAGATATCGGCCAATTGATTTTCAGTACATACATACTCAATCATCACATCATTTTTCAGCACATGATCCCTAATAAAGTGATGCCTAATCTCTATATGTTTTGATTTTGAGTGTTGGACAGGATTTTTTGTTAAATTAATTGCGCTTGTATTATCACATCTAATTGGTATATTGTCCATTTTGATACCGAAGTCTTCAAGTTGTTGCTTAATCCATAGAACTTGGGCACAACAGCTTCCAGCTGCAATGTACTCAGCCTCAGCTGTGGACAAGGCAACTGAATTCTGTTTCTTGCTAAACCAAGAGACCAAATTAGCACCCAAGAATTGACATGTGCCACTTGTGCTTTTTCTGTCGAGTTTGCATCCGGCAAAATCAGCATCGGAATAAGCAATTAAATTTATGTCAGATTGTTTAGAATACCATAAGCCTACATTAGATGTCCCTACTAGATATCTAAAAATTCTTTTAACAGCTTGCAAGTGTGATTCCTTAGGACATGCTTGGTATCTAGCACACATACAAACACTGAATAATATGTCTGGTCTACTCGCAGTAAGGTAAAGTAAAGAGCCTATCATACCTCTGTACAATTTGCAGTCTATACTTTTACCTTTTTCATCTTTGTCAAGCTTGCAACTTGAGCCCATGGGTGTGCTGATTTCCTTTGCATCCTTCATCTTGAATTTTTCCAACATTTCCTTGATATATTTGGACTGACTGATGAAGATGCCTTCCTCTGATTGTTTTATTTGTAGCCCAAGGAAGAAGTTGAGCTCACCCATCATGCTCATTTCAAATTCTTCCTGCTTAAGCTTGGCAAACTCTTGACAAAGACTATCATTAGTAGCACCAAAAATTATATCATCCACATAAATTTGTACAAGCAATAAGTCATTTTCTTTTCTTTTAATGAAGAGGGTTTTGTCTACATTTCCTCTCTTAAATTTATTTTCAATTAGAAAATTACTTAATCTTTCATACCATGCCCTAGGGGCTTGCTTCAGTCCATACAATGCTTTATGTAATTTATAAACATAATCTGGATGTAAGTGGTTTTCAAAACCTGGAGGTTGTCCTACATAAACTTCCTCCATTATGTAACCATTTAAAAATGCACTTTTTACATCCATTTGATAGAGTTTAAAATCCATGAAGCAAGCATATGCCAAAAGTAGCCTAATAGCCTCTAACCTAGCAACAGGAGCAAAAGTTTCATCAAAATCTATTCCTTCCTCCTGATTATAGCCTTTGGCAACTAGACTAGCTTTGTTTCTTATAACTATTCCATCTTCATCTAGTTTATTTCTATACACCCACTTGGTCCTATGATTGAAACATTAGGGGGTCTTTTCATTAGAGTCCAAACTTGATTTCTTTCAAATTGATTTAATTCCTCTTGCATAGCATTTATCCAATTTTCATCCTTTTCGGCTTCCTCTAGTGACTTAGGCTCTATTTGTGAAACGAAAGCAAGATAATTACTAGTATTTCTTAGAGAGGATCTTGTCCTTACCCCTTGTGAGGGATCACCAAGGATTAAATCCCTTGGATGACCATGTGCATACCTCCATTCCTTCGGAAGATCTTGATTTCTTGCTTGAGGTTGATCTTCTTCATCTTGCTGAATTGTATCTTCCTTGACTTCATCTTCAAGTTGTTTGTCTTGTATGGAGAACTCCTTCATTCTGTCTTCAAGTATACCTGCATCACTATCTTCTTCTTTTCTAGAAGAATCTCCATTAGCTTCATCAAAAACAACATGAATGGATTCTTCAACAACGAGAGTTCTCTTGTTGAAGACCCTGTATGCTCTACTAGATGAGGAATAACCTAAGAAGATCCCCTCATCTGATTTAGCACTAAATTTACTTAGATTGTCCTTTCCATTGTTTAAAATAAAACACCGGCAACCGAAAGCATGAAAGTAACATATATTTGGCTTCTTATTATTCAGCAACTCATAAGGTGTTTTCTTTAAAATAGATCTGACTAATGCACGGTTTAAAATGTGACATGCAGTATTTATCGCTTCAGCCCAAAAATATTTTGGTAGATCCAATTCGCACAACATGGTACGAGCCATATCTGCTAGTGTGCGATTCTTCCTTTTTACCACCCCATTTTGTTGGGGTGTCCTAGGGGCCGAGAAATTGTGATTGATACCATTTTCGTCACAAAATTTTTCAAAGTGTTGATTTTCAAATTCGGTACCATGATCACTCCTAATTGCTTTTAGTTTAAGATTGAGTTCATTCGAAACCCTATTATGAAACTTGATAAAAGCGGAAAAGGACTCATCTTTATGTGCAAGAAATGAAACCCATGTAAAACGTGAAAAATTATCAACAATTACAAGACCAAATTTCTTACCCCCTAGACTAGCAGTTCTAGTGGGTCCAAACAAATCCATGTGAATTAGTTCTAAGGGTTTTGATGTTGAGACTATGTTCTTAGACTTGAAAGAACTTCTTGTTTGTTTCCCTAATTGACATGCAGCACAAATTTTGTTCTTTTCAAAGTCTATTCTCGGTAGTCCTTTGACTAGATCTTTTGTAATTAATTTAGAGATTAAATCCATGCTAGCATGCCCTAACCTACGATGCCATAACCAACTAGTCTCATTAACTTTGGGATCCATGGCTACAAGACATTGGCCATCCTTTATGGTGAGATCATCAAGATCTACCATATAAACATTTCCATGCCTATGTCCTGTGAGTATGATCTCATTGTCAACTGGACTACTAATTATGCATAGTGATGATTCAAATGACACTTTAAAGCCCTTGTCACAAAATTGACTTATACTTAATAAATTATGTTTTAGTCCATTAACTAACAATACATTGTCAATAAAAGAGGAGGGTGATATGGAGATTTTACCAACACCAATGATTTGACCTTTAGCATTATCTCCAAATGTAACTACTCCTCCTTCTTTTGATTTCAAGGTGACGACGAGACTCTTGTCATCGGTCATATGCCTTGAGCAACCACTATCAAGATACCACATTCTCTTTCTATTTCCGGCTGCAAGGCATACATGCAAAATAATCAAGTGATGCTCTTAGGTACCCAAGTCTTCTTGGGTCCTTCTTGGTTAGTATAGTTGGTTCCCTTAGGCACCCATACTTTAGTTATGTTTTTACGTCTTACAAATGTACTCTTGTTAGTTTGAATCTTTCTTTGAATGCAAGAGTAGGCTTTATGTCCACTTTTTCCACAATGAAAGCATGTAGGTTTTTCAGATTTGACATCTTTTGCTTTCACAAAGAAATTCTTTAGATACTTTTGTTGTTTGCTAGTTTTATATCTTAGACCAGCTTTATTAAAAACAGCTCTTTGATTGGATAGAATAAGATTTAACTTTTCAGAGCTATGTGTAAATTTTTCAACAATTGGTTTGTACTTATGTACCTCATTCTTGAGATCCACATTTTCTTTAACTAATTCTTCCTTATCCTTTTTAAGGAGTTCAACATTTTGCGCAAGTAAGGTATTACTATTGAGTAGGAATTTAACTTTTAGATTTAATTCCTTAATTTGTGTTTTTGCCGTTTCATTTTCAATGCTGAGTTTTGAATTTTTATTTTCTAGGTCAATGGTATTAACATTTTTGAAGCTCTCCTTCTCAATCAATAGGTTTTCAATATCATCCTTTGGTTTTTGATTGGAGGCTCTTAATTCTTTATTCTTTGCTCCTAACATACTACAATCACTCATGAGTTCTTGAAAAGCTTCATATAATTCTTCTAAAGTAAAATTTATAGTTGAGCTATAACTTACCTCATCGTCTTCGAATGCCATGAAGCACAAATTGGCGGTCTCTTCCTTCTCTTCCTCGGAGGATGATGTGTCATTATCATCCCATGTTGCTTTCAATGCCTTCTTCTTCTTCATTCCCAAAAGCTTCTTCTGTTGAGGGCATTCGGAACGGATGTGTCCCGGTCTCTTGCAATCATAACAAATGATTGGGTCTCTTTCCTTTTCTTTTTCCTTTTTCCAATCATTTCTCCCTCCAAACTTCTTTCTTGGGAAGGGTTTCTTTCTTCTCATGAATTTCTTACATTTCCTTACTATTAAACCCAAGTCCTCATCTTCGCTTTCTTCTTCACTCTCACTACTTTCTTCTTCACACACACTCGAAGTAGCCTTGAGTGCGATTGTCTTCTTCTTTGGCAACTCTTCTTCATGTTGCTTCATTGTGAGCTCATGCGTCATCAATGAGCCCAATAGTTGTTCAAGTCCCAATGTGTTGAGGTCTTTAGCTTCCACAATCGCCGTGACCTTCGCTTCCCATGCTTTTGGCAAGGACCTGAGAATTTTACTCACAAGTTCTGGGTTAGTGTAGGATTTGCCCAAATTCTTTAGACCATTTATTATATCGGTGAAGCGTGTGAACATGCATGAGATGGTTTCGTTGGGTTCCATCTTAAATAACTCATACTTGTGAACTAGAATGTTCACTTTAGATTCTTTGACTTGATTTGTACCCTCGTGGGTAACTTCAAGCCTATCCCATATTTTCTTAGCGGAACTACATGTGGAGACTCTATTAAATTCATTCACATCTAGAGCACAAAATAATGAGTTCATGGCTCTAGCATTGAGTTGAACCATCCTGTTATCATTCTCATCCCAATCCTCCTCAGGTTTGGGAATTTGAATGCCATTAACCATGTGAGATGGTTCGTGTGGTCCCTTGATTATGACCCTCCACAAGGCATAATCTTGTGCTTGAATAAAGATCCTCATTCTAGTCTTCCAATAGGTATAATTTGTCCCATTGAAGAGTGGAGGTCTATTGGTTGCCTGCCCCTCAGCAGGAACATTGTTGAAGGGTGTTGCCATCTAGATCTTTGGCCAAGACGGTTAGGTCTTCAAGAAATACACAGAGCACCCGCTCTGATACCACTTGTTGCCCAGAGATGGTCACCCAAGAGGGGGGTGAATTGGGTGTTTTAAAACTTTTTGTCCAATTAAAAATAAAACACACAAATGTATGAGCTAAAGTAAAAATAGAGGTATGAAAACAGACAATCGCAAACACAAGGTTTTATAGTGGTTCGGAGCTTCCACTGCTCCTACATCCACTCCCCAAAGCACCTTTGGGAATTTCCACTATAATCCAAGATTACAGTCCGGTAGTTTTGCGAGTGCACTACCCAACTCGTTGTTTTACACCGGGCTAACAACGAACCCTACAACCCCCAATTTCACCTAGGCTTGGGACGCCTTTCCCTTGTTCCAAGTCCCTTGACTGGAACAAGCACAATAATGAAAAGTTTTACAAGGATTCAAAAGCTCTTAAGAAGCAAATAAAATAATGAGAAATAATAAAACCCGGAAGAACCCTTTTAGCCGTTGGAAGCGTGGGAAGTGGTGGTTCTTCCGATGTGGATTGCGTTGGCTTGAATGTGAGCTTTGAATGCCGAGCGGGAGAGAGTAGTTGAGCACGAAATCAGTTGGGAAGCTTGAAGGCACTTGATTTCTTCACTTGAATGCACTAACTCCCTTGAACCTCTTTTTCTTTCTTCTCTCTTGAATGATCTTATGTTAGGTTGGTGAGAAGTTATTGGAAGGCACTTAAGAGCTCCCTTTTATAGCCCAAAAAGCAAATATAGCCGTTAGACACAAAGAAAGAAACGTTTGAAATTCAAACAAACCTGCAAAAAGGTGTCAGTCGCGTCCCAGGCGCTCCGGAAACGTCTCCGCTTCAACGCGAGACGTCTCGGCTGTAAGATTTTTCTTTTGACGTTGTTTGGGGTCGACTCGGCGCTTTACGGGGACGACTCTGATGATGAACCGTTTGAATGCTTGTTTTTCTGTTTTTCTGAGAGGGTCGCCTCGGCACTTTACGGGGACGTCTCGAGATGTTTGCACTTTTTGCATGGGGACGACTCCGCTGCCTCGGGGACGACTCCGCTGTTTTATCTTCGAAAAACAAGTCCTCTGGAATTCTCTGAGAGAGTCGACTCCGCTACCTCGGGGACGACTCCAGAAGTCTGCTTTTTACTCGCGGGGACGACTCCGCGTCCTGTGGAGACGACTCGCGCGCATCCCTTGAAATCGGCCTTTCTGCCGCCTCTGAGAGAGTCGACTCTGCCTCTGAGAGAGTCGACTCCGACCCTGCGAGACGCCTCACCAGGTGCTGGGGACGTCTCCAGACGTGCCAGTTCTTCCTTTTGTGCCAGAGACGTCTCTGAGACAACCCGGAGACGTCTCGGCTGTCCCTGATCTATTTTCTTCAACTAAAAAATTCTTCAATAAATCCTTAAAAATTATGGGAACTTGCCTAGACATTTCTTAACAATATTATTAATTAATCACCTGAAATTCTCAAATAAATTGTTAAGATAAATGGAATTATACTCTAGTGTTTTGTATTCATCAAAATCCATTAGGGGGTCAACAGTTAGCTATTTGGCTCAGACTAACCTCAAATTTTGCAATCGCTTGCGCATGGAATTGGTTAGTTTGTGTTTGAGCCATGTTGGTCTGTTGTTGCTGTTGGATGAAGTCTTGTTGCTGCTTCATCATATTAGCCATCATGGTTTCTAAAGTTGAAGATTGTTGTGGGGCAGGGGTATTGTAAGTAGGTACAGATGGAACCAAAGGTTGGTTCATTTGTGATGGACCTATCCTGGAAAAGTTCCTCTGAAAACCTGGTGGACCATCTTGATGCTGAATAGGTTCGTTCTGCTTGTATGAAAAATTTGGGTGGAACCTATTATCAGGGTGGTAAACTGGGCTGAACGAGTTGGGAGTGGGCTTCTTAAAGGCACTATATGAATTTAGAGCATTTGCTTGCTCGGCCTTTATGATGGGCAGATTAGGGCAGCACTCCACTAGATGCTCAGGACTGTTACACAAGATGCATAAGCCTTGTGGCTCATGTTCCACTTTCATGATAGAATTTGACTCTTTTTGTGAGTTTGAGTTAGTGGAAACCGTAAAAGCATCCAACTTTTTTCTTAGATTATTCACCCCATTCACTAGATTGGACATGACATTTTTGAGTTCTGGGTCTGTTTTTATTCCGTAGGTACTTGGTTCTCTAGACCCATAATCATCTCTATCTACCTCCTGACCGTAGCTACTCCAATTTTGAGCATTTTCAGCTAAGTCCACAAGGAACTCATAGGCTTGATCAGGAGTTTGGTTCATGAACCTACCCTTATGCATGGATTCAATCATGTTCCTATGTGCTGGAGGTAATCCTTTGTAAAAGAAATGTACTAGATCAGCCTTATCAAGCCCATGGTGCGGGCACTTGACCAAAAGATCATGGAATCTTTTCCAAAGTTGGAAAAATTCCTCCTAAGATTTTCCTCTAAAAGTTCTGATGGCATCCTTAATTTTTTCAGTCTTCACCATGGGATAGAACTTAGCCATGAATTTCCTAGATAGTTGTTCCCATGATGTGATGGAATTTGAAGCTAGGGAATACAGCCATGCAGCAGCACGATCCTCTAAAGTCATGGAAAATAACCTTAATTTAATACCCTCTTCATCTAAATTTTGATTTCTAAATGTTTGACAAATTGTCAAAAATTTGTTTAGATGAATGTAGGGTTGTTCACTCTCGAACCCATGAAACTTGGGTAACATGTTTATTGTTGTAGCCCGAATCTCGAATTGGGCTGCGTTATTAATTGGTAATACTATGCAAGTAGGGGGACTAGCGGATGCGGGTGCAAACAATTCATTCAGGGTTCTAATATGTTCACCCATTATAGAGATCGACGGTTGGTTTACAGTTCGCAGGTTGTGATGAAAAGTTCTATCAATCTCAGGATCAAATGGAGTTAACTTATCCCTTAATGACCTTCTACCATGCATACATTATCACAACTTAATTAGACTCGACTCCTAAAATGAACGAAATCCTAAGAGAAGAGAAGGGCTAGACACAGATGACCACAATCAACACCACGCAACAATTTGACCCTATTAGTCTTAGAATTAAGTGAGGTTTAGTAGCTTTTTAAATCTAGCTGCACAGAGATTTATCGGGTTAAAAAGTTTCTGAAATTCTCTTTAGATTAGACAGCTCCTAATCTCCCTTTCAGATTAAGCTTGAGCTTACCAGTTAAGCGATCCAGTAACCAGTGACCAGGAAAGTCCCAGGGTGTGTGGTGGTGCCAGAAGGGATACACCGATACCACAATATCCATAACAGTTTTTACTGTTGTAAAACTTTCCTAGACATCCCCAATTACTAAATTCTCACTGGAGTGGCTTTCAGCCACTTCTTTTCAAGAGCCTAATTGAGCTCGAAAATCCTAAGGCCAACGTCTAATTTGATTTTAATTTAATTTGGCTTAGGATATGTATGCAAGGTGGTGATTTTTAGGCTAAGGACAGGTAATGACTTCCTGACCTTATCTTTTTAATGGGTTTTGCCCTTAAATTCTTTTATGCAAATGCTTAATACTAAATGCAGCAAATAATCAATGGTTCATCCCAGCAAATAATAATGGAACATGTGCCCAACCTAAAAAAATAAATCTCTGTGATTCTTGGTCGTCCCTTTTTAGCGACAGCCAATGCATGTATCAATTGTATAACTGGGGCAATGGACATATCATTTGGAAACATAAAAATTAAGTTGAATGTGTTTCATGCTGCTGACCAACATGTGAGGGAAGACGAGTGTTGCCTGATTGACGAAATGGATGATCTTGTAGAGGAAGCCCTTCCCTATATCTTAGCGGATGACCCCCTAGAGGCATGCTTGGCCCATTTTGACATTGATAACTTTGATATAGATGTTCGTCTGATTCCTGCCTACCTAAAAATACGCTAGACAGATCGTTGTTAGAACCGACGAACAAAAGTTGAATTTAAATTCTACTCTTACCTTTCCTACCCGAAGAATAGTGGTTGTAAGAGGTCGATCCACAGGGAGGCGATTGGAGTTGCATAAAAATTAGAACGTTCACTTGGATTTGAAATTGATTTTTGAATGATAAAAGGAAAACATTATTTTGAGGATGTTGATAGATTCTCTAATCTACCGGAGAATGTTTTTAATTGAAACTACCTAAAAGACAGGTCTTAGATTTAAAGAGCATTTATATTTTTAACTAATCAAAGAAAAGCTTTGGCATAAATTAAACTGGATGAAAAACAGTGCTAAGAAGATCAAAAGCCTAGAACATAAATTGCATAAAGAAAAATTAGATGTGTTACATAAAAAGAAAAAAATAAACGGTTGCATAAAGAAAACAGAAATTTAACTAAGCCTAGAACAAGGATTGCATGAAAGAGAAATGATAAATTTACTAAAAAGAAAATTTATTACAAATAAAAGTGGAGATTGGAAACCTAATGTTTCTTCTCTTTTACAAATAACATAAAAAAAAAAACAAAAAGTCTCTTCCTCCCGTTAGAACATAAAATATTTTTTTTTACTCTTTTCTTCCCCAAAAACAGAGGATTGTTCTGCTCTTCTCTTCCCCACCGAGCTCTCTCCTTCCTTCCTCCTCCCCGTCGGCCTCTTCCTCTCCTTAAATAGGTCGCCCACCCCCTGATCTATAGCGACGAATCCCTTGATGGAGGGGTAACGGATGCAGGGGCTCTCGAATCCGGAAGAGGAATCAATGGACGGAAGAAATGGGAGCTTGATCGACGGGAGGAAATCACGGAAGGGCTGCTGGGTGCTTGGACATGTGCTGAAACTCGGAAGCGGGATCATGGGAAGGCTGAGAGGTTGATTCGGGAAGGGAGGAGATGCAAAATTCCCATCTGGTTGGCCACGGAATCGCTGGATTATGGGATGAGAGGCGCGGACTTCCTTCTTCGGGCGCTGCTGGGATCGGATGCGGGAATCGCCGCGGGATCGTCAGGATTGGAAGCGAAAGGCAGCTGGGGTCTATCGTGATCGATGGAGCTTGATGCGTTTGCTGGCGTGGAGGATTTGGAAGGGATGCCACGGCATGGATGCGGTGGAGATGCGGTGAGGACGCGGTGCGGGATCGCCGGAGACTGGATTCGGATGCTAGGATTCCGGAAGAGCTTGGGGGGCGCTGATTCACGGACGCGGTGAAGGCTGCAGTGGCGGGATCGCTGGGATTTTCTTTGCCCTCATGAGATGGAGCTGGGAGACACCAATTTCCATCCAATCAGTCATCTAGATAATAATAAAAAAATAGTGTGATATGAAATTTGGCTTATAGACGGACGAACTTGGTTCATCGTGTTGGGAACCCGCCCATGCCGCTGATATTTCAAAAATTTTTCAGATGGCAGCGGAATCGGCATGCACGAGTTCGACGTTCATCTCATGAACGTTGTTTCGAGACCTTTCGTAATTAGGTAAGAATTAAATCCTTTTAAAACTAATAGGAAGATCAAATCTTCACCTTGCGCGGGTAGATGATCACCGCGAATCTGAATTCGTGGTTTTAGGAAGAGGGTTCGCTTGAAGCCGTTCAAACGTCCGGCCTCTACGGGTATCCACACGAAGCAGAGGACCGATCAAAGCTTTCTCGTCTCCCCGGGGTGCTAGCTCCCTTGCAGAGACTTCCTTTGATGGCTGATCTCCTCTCTTTCTTTCAACTCTTGAAAGTGCTTGAGAGGAGGAAGAAGAAGAAGGGACTCAAGGAAGAAGAACACAGCTTCTGCAGCCTTCTTTCTTTTCCCTGCGTTGGAAGAAGGATTGGAGGAAGAGGATGACGCCAACGCTTGGACTTTGCTCTCCCTTTGCTTGCGGCTGAACCAAGAGAGGAGGGGGCTGGTGGCGGCAGCAAGAGGAGGAAGAGAGCTCTTGGCTAGGGCGTCGGCCTCATGCCTCCTTATAAAGCCATCTAGGGCTCCTACAATCTAGGAGCCCTAGACATATTGCCTAAGAGGGAAGGGGGGCGCCGGCCCTTCTCTTCATGCCGCACACAAGGAGAGGAGGAGGGGCGTGAACCCTCCTTCTTGTGATGCCCTAATCCTCTTCCAAAGAGGATTGGGTGCCTCTCTTATGGTTTAATCCCAATCCAATTAGGATTAGCCAAATTGGGTTCAATCTATGCTAGTCCTAATCCAATTAGGATTTGAATGAACCATGACTCAATTGAACTCTTCAATCCTAATCCAATTAGGAGTCATGTTGATTCATTAGATTAATAATTAATTTAGACTTAAGGAATCCTAATCTAATTAGGATGTATTTAATTTTAGTCCTAATCCAATTAGGACTCTATTTGAATCCGAAGTCCTAATCCAATTAGGATTTCTTGGAATCCTACTCCAAGTAGGAATCCAATTTTAATTCAAAATTCCTAATCTCATTAGGATTGTAGGAATCCTATTCCAAGTAGGAATTCCAGTCCTACTCCAACTAGGATTCCCAGCCCTAATCCAATTAGGACTCTAGGAATCCCTCCCGAAGTAGGATTTGTGTTTAAGTCTAATTAATTAATTCCCTTTGTTTCTTCTTCAACTTCTTATCAATCAAATTGATTTCTTGTGATTCCTAATCACGATTTCAACCATCGGATCGGTCAATACTTCTAGTGTGTGTGACCCCATAGGTTCTATTCTGACTGGTAGTGAGATATATTGTGATCTCTATCACTATATCATTGAAAACTCCTTTCAATGGGTTGGAACGATTCCAACTCAACTCATTAGGGTTTATCGATCATCAAGATAATCCCTATGAGTCCCACCATCCACCAGTGACACCTAGCAGCATGTAGTGGCTACCCAGCAGAATGGAATGATGAACCTCTAGGTACAGTTAACATGTGATACAGTCCTACTATCGTGGATCCCTACAGGACGGAGGTCATGGACAACTCGTCAAACCCCATCGTCTGTCATATGTCAAGATTTATTCGACTCGAGTTCGATAGTGAGAAACTCTTTCTCCACTGTGTATACTGCCCCGGCCGAGGTCTTACGAACTCAGTCTTATAAATCACGTAGGATCTCTCCTTATCTATGAAGGTCGATAGATTCCATATAGGTGCATACCCTACTCCTACAGTGAACTTACTGCAGCCAATCTACACTGCATGGACCCATATGGCTAGAGACCATGTATGTGTGCAGTCAAACTACAATAACCTCACTGTGAGTAGCCGAAGCACCACAGGTCAAAGGACCAGTCACACTACTGCAACATCAAGCAAGTCACTGACGAGTGGATAGACATCCAAGTGACTTCTTGTATTGGTCACGCTCAGTACCCTTGTTCTCTAACAAGCACCTGCACTATCACTTCAGTGTCCCTACACTGTGGACTCAAGTCTCGTCCATCCAGAAGGAGAGTGATCTGTGCACTGATCGGATCGATCACCGTCCTCGTGATGATCCTTTGATCAGGAGCATTTAGAAATTAATCACCAATGATACATGGCTCAAATTCTCAACTCTTGAGAATATGTATCATCATCTTATTAATTTCTTGGACGATTCATAGACACATAAACAATATAAATGAAAAGATGCCTTTTATTTATTCAATAATAAATAGTCAAGTACAAAATTATGTCCCTAGAATCAACAATGTGTCAGCCAAATTGGCTTCTAGGGCATACATCTAACAATCTCCCACTTGCACTAAAGCCAATTGGTCATATATCTTAGGCCCATCTTCTCAAGGTGGGCTTCAGTCTTTTGCTGACTCAGCTGCTTAGTGAAAGGGTCTGCCACGTTATCCGCGGAGTCTACTCTCTGCACCTCTACATATTTCTTCTCCACATAGTCGCGTATGAGGTGAAAGCACCGCTCTATATGCTTAGACTTCTGATGAGACCTTGGCTCCTTAGCAAGGGCTATGGCGCCATTGTTATCGCAGAAGAGTGTTATGGCATCTGATGTCATCACATCCAGCTCTGCAATGAATTTCTTGAACCAGAAGCCTTCCTTAGCAGCTTCAGAGGCGGCGATGTATTCGGCTTCCATAGTCGAATCAGCAATGATCGGTTGTTTAGAACTCTTCCAATTCACCGTACCACCATTGCACAAGAACACGTATCCAGATGTTGACTTCCTGTCATCGACATCAGTCATGAAGTCTGAATCTGTGTACCCTTCTACCTTTAACTCTGATGTCCAAAAACCAAGAATAAATCTTTAGTTCTTCTCAAGTACTTAAGAATATTCTTCACAGCTGTCCAGTGTTCTTCACCTGGATTCGACTGATATCTGCTTGTGACACTCACAGCAAGAGCTATATCAGGTCGTGTACATAACATGGCATACATGAGGCTTCCTATTGCCGATGCATAAGGAATCTTGCTCATGCGTTGAATTTCCTCAGATGTGTTGGGGCACATCTTTTTGGAGAGATGAATTCCATGCCTTAGGGGTAAGAGACCCCTCTTGGAGTTTTCCATGCTGAACCTCTTCAGCACCTCCTCTATGTACATTTTCTGTGACAGGCCAAGCATCCTTTTAGATCTATCTCTATAGACCTTTATTCCCAAAATATAGGATGCTTCCCCAAGGTCTTTCATGGAGAATTCTTTTGACAACCAGACCTTGACCGAGGTTAGCATGGGAATATCATTCCCAATCAGGAGAATGTCATCTACGTACAGTACGAGAAAAGCGACAGCACTCCCACTAACCTTTTTATAAACACATGGTTCCTCCTCGTTTTTGATGAAATCAAACATTTTGATTGTATCATCGAAACGAGTGTTCCAACTCCGAGAGGCGTGCTTTAGTCCATAGATGGACCTTTGCAGCTTGCAGACCTTGTGATCTCTATCACTGGAAGTGAAACCCAAAGGCTGTTCCATATAGATATCTTCATCAAGATATCCATTCAGGAAAGCAGTTTTCACATCCATCTGCCAGATTTCATAATCATGAAATGCTGCAATGGCAAGCAATGTTCGGATGGATTTTAGCATGGCTACAGGTGAAAAGGTCTCCTGATAGTCAATGCCTTCGCGCTGACTATACCCTTTCGCCACAAGCCTTGCCTTATAGGTCTCTACCTCTCCATCCGAACCTATCTTCCTTTTGTAGATCCATTTGCATCCAATAGGTACAATACCTTCTGGTGGATCCACTAAGGTCCAGACTTGGTTGGAATGCATGGAGTCTATCTCTGACTTCATAGCTTCCAGCCATTTCTCGGAATCGATATCAGATATCGCCTCGTTGTAGGTTTTGGGATCCTGTATGTGATCCCTATCTCCCACTAGGAACATTTCCTCAGTATCCTCTTCAAGTATACCTAAGTATCTATCGGGAGGATGGGAGACCCTACTAGATCTACGAAGTGGTCGAGGGACATCGTGTACTGGCTCTGTATGAATGGGTTCTATAGGATCCATGACTCGTTGCTTTTCAGAGACTTTCTCTTCAAGCTCAATTTTCCTCCCACTGCCTCTATCAAGGATAAACTGATTTTCCAAGAAGATGGCATGACGGCTCACAAACACATTGTGATCCTCTGAGACATAAAAATTGTATCCTAATGACTCTTTAGGATATCCTATAAAACGAGCACTTATGGTCCTAGCCTCTAACTTTTCCGCCTGTAGTCGCTTGACGTGGGCCGGACATCCCCAAATCTTGAGATGACCCAGACTTGGTTTCTTACCATGCCATATCTCATACGGTGTGGTAGGAACGGATTTAGAGGGAACTCTATTCAATAAATAAATCGCTGTGAGTAAGGCATCTCCCCAAAGAAACATAGGTAAATCAGTGAAGCTCATCATGGACCTGACCATATCCAATAGGATCCGATTCCTCCTCTCTGACACCCCGTTGAGTTGAGGTGTACCCGGAGGTGTCCATTGTGAGACTATGCCGTTTTCTTTGAGATAGTCCCGGAATTCCCCACTAAGGTATTCTCCTCCCCGATCTGATCGAAGAGCCTTAAGAGGTTTTCCAGTTTGTTTTTCTACTTCATTTTTGAACTCTTTGAACTTTTCAAAGGATTCAGACTTGTGTCTCATAAGATACACATACCCATACCGTGAATAATCATCGGTAAAGGTAATGAAGTAAGAATAACGTCCCCTGGCTAGCACATCGAATGGGCCACATACATCTGTATGTACTAGGGTAAGTATTTCAGTGGTCCTCTCCCCATGTCCTACAAAGGGTAGTCTAGCCATCTTTCCTTGAAGACAGGACTCGCAAACTGGATATGACTCGGAAGTCAATGAGCCTAAGAGCCCATCTTTATCCATTTTGTTCATTCTATCTTCTCCAACATGGCCAAGTCTAAGGTGCCACAAATATCTTTGGTTTATCTCATCTCTGGATCTTTTGGATCCTTTGGCACTCACATCTTGCTCGGTAACATTCACAGATACATCCATATGTAAATGATAGAGACTGTCAATCATAAAACCACGTGCGACTATTTTATTTCTCAAATAAATAGAACAGCAGTCTTTGTCAAATGTAAAAACATGACCTTCCTGTGCTAGACATGAAACAGAAATCAAATTTCTGCTAGCAACAGGTACATAATAGCAGTCTCTAAGTATTAAACTAAATCCAGACGGTAGTCGCAGATGGTAGGTGCCCACAGCCACAGCAGCAACTTTTGCCCCGTTGCCAACCCGAAGGGTTACCGCACCTTCCGCCAGCCTTCTACTTTCCTTTAGACCCTGCATGGTAGTGCACAAATGAGCACTAGAACCAGAATCTATAACCCAACTAGAAGTAGAAGAAACCGTTAGATTAGTTTCAATTATGAGCAAGTCTATACCTTCTGAAGGTGTGTCACCTTTCTTGTTCTTTAGGCTCTCGAGGTATGAAGGACAGTTTCTCTTCCAGTGGCCTTCGACATTGCAGTGGAAACATTTTCCTTTGTCGTTAGCCTTTTTCTTTTGAACTTCCTTCTTTGGCTTCTTGTCTTTCTTCTGCTTCTTTGTAGGCTTCTTTTTCTTTCAAGTAGACTTTCTCTTGGAACCAGAAGTCAACTCAGCAGCGAGGACATTGCCCCTTGAACCTTTCAAGGCTCCCTCAGCAGTTACCAACATGTTGATTAGTTCAGTCTTAGTGCATTCAATCTTATTCATGTGGTAGTTTACTATAAACTGACCAAATGAATCAGGAAGTGACTGTAGGATCAAATCCACTTGCAATTCCTTGTGCATGTCCATACCGAGCTTCTCAAGCTCCTCTAGGTCCTTGATCATGGTCAGACCGTGATCATGGACAGACTGCCCTTCGCGCATCTTTGCTTTGAAAAGCCTCTTGGACACTTCAAAACGAGCTGTGCGACTCTGCTCACCATACAAATCTTGTAGGTGTGCCAGTATGTCCCTAGCAGTCTTTATATTTTCATGCTGGCATTGGAGTTCATTAGACATAGATGCCATCATATAGCATTTTACTCTAATGTCATCGTCCAACCACTTTTTATGCATCTCACGCTGAACATCAGTGGGACGTGCTGGTAATGTGGGGATATCTGAATCGAGTATATAGCCTATCTTCTCACAGTCCAAAACTATTTTGAGATTTCTAAGCCAGTCCTTGTAATTGGTTCCGGTCAGTCGGTTGGTCTCAAGAATACGGGTCAAAGGGTTTGAAGCCGACATTGTATCTGCAGAGAGTAAAGATTCTAGTTAGACTCTTGTACTTGATCCTAATCTGTCCTAAGGTCTTTTAGAACAAATATGACTCCCACTATTTTCTCGAATTCCTCACACTCCCCTGGTAGGAAAACGGAAATCCCACACGACTAGGGTTTCTAGTGGGTACTGCGGTCCCACCAATTCACATGCCACCTCACCTAACAGTTATTGGTGACACATAGATGGATGAGTGTACAACTCTTGTACAATGCTTCTCAAGCATGTTGCAGTGCAACTTGGTCTCTAAGCCATGAAGACCTCACCTAACAGTTATTGGTCCCATTTCTTAGTTAAGTCAGACCCACCGTATAACCGTAGGAATAAAGTCGTCATTGGGTCCTCACCTAACAGTTATTGGTGCCCAACCCCACCTTTACCCTACAACATCTCATGTCTATAGAGAGGTCCAGCCCCCCAATGCAACTTGACCACTGTATCCAGCCGAGACAAGTCAACATCAGAAAGGCCTTAGCAGCTCTACTACAGTGGAAGACCTATTGACTTAATATTGGTTAATCAGGTCTTAGTGTTTGCAACTTGAGCCTTTCATAAGAGGTAATCGAACAATTGGCCAGGTAAGCAGGTGGGAGGCTCCCCTTACTCAGAGAGTAAGGTCCTAATTAAGTAACCACCTTTCATGCTTTCCTAGACACCAATTAGATCAATTAATCTAATATGACTTGCTCATGTCGGTTCACTCTCGACTTGATTGAGGAGGTTTTAATTTAGGTCTCAATTGGGTTTGCTACATCACATGTAGACCTATCTACCCGACTCTCATTCACATCACATGCAAACGGCGCATTGCAGGCAGTTATAATCGCGGCAATAATTAAAGCTAAACTTTAACTAGGTGATGATCATGGATTCTAATTAGGTCGTATTACAAGCACATGCACATCAATCGATCAAGTGGTCTTCAACTCTTGAATTGGATCCAAGCTTCCTTGATTCGATCCTTGATCAACTCTTGATCCCATCGCCATCAACCGCTTAGACCCCGGTTCATCTCATGCATCGTCTTCGACTTGATCGTTGATGTACATTACATCACAGAAATACAACCAGATGTAAAATAAAAATAAAAATAATTTATATCTCCTTTTAGGAGGCACGCAGGCCTCTCAAAACATCAAATAAGATGCATGCAAGCATCTGAAAAATTACATGACATCGCAGATCACATCACAGGTCATTACATTTGATACCAAAAGGGGTTGAATCCTATGATCATCACCGTATGCTACAATTATAATTTTCAGATCTGAAACTTAACTGATTATATCATGACATAGGTCGCTGATCATGCTAATCATGATTCTAAACTTTATAATCCCATTAACAATGCAATTAGAATCATCTTTTTATTACATAAAAATCAGCATGTAAAAATTCAGCACCCCTGAAAAAATCTGCATGCAGAATTTTTCAGCATGCATGATCAATCAATTTTCAGATCTAATAAGCCTTTAAATATTTAATTCTTACCTTAATCTACGAAGCCTAGGCTCTGATACCACTGTTGGGAACCCGCCCATGCCGCTGATATTTCAAAAATTTTTCAGATGGCAGCGGAATCGGCATGCACGAGTTCGACGTTCATCTCATGAACGTTGTTTCGAGACCTTTCGTAATTAGGTAAGAATTAAATCCTTTTAAAACTAATAGGAAGATCAAATCTTCACCTTGCGTGGGTAGATGATCACCGCGAATCTGAATTCGTGGTTTTAGGAAGAGGGTTCGCTTGAAGCCGTTCAAACGTCCGGCCTCTACGGGTATCCACACGAAGCAGAGGACCGATCAAAGCTTTCTCGTCTCCCCGGGGTGCTAGCTCCCTTGCAGAGACTTCCTTTGATGGCTGATCTCCTCTCTTTCTTTCAACTCTTGAAAGTGCTTGAGAGGAGGAAGAAGAAGAAGGGACTCAAGGAAGAAGAACACAGCTTCTGCAGCCTTCTTTCTTTTTCCTGCGTTGGAAGAAGGATTGGAGGAAGAGGATGACGCCAACGCTTGGACTTTGCTCTCCCTTTGCTTGCGGCTGAACCAAGAGAGGAGGGGGCTGGTGGCGGCAGCAAGAGGAGGAAGAGAGCTCTTGGCTAGGGCGCCGGCCTCATGCCTCCTTATAAAGCCATCTACGGCTCCTACAATCTAGGAGCCTTAGACATATTGCCTAAGAGGGAAGGGGGGCGCCGGCCCTTCTCTTCATGCCGCACACAAGGAGAGGAGGAGGGGCGTGAACCCTCCTTCTTGTGATGCCCTAATCCTCTTCCAAAGAGGATTGGGTGCCTCTCTTATGGTTTAATCCCAATCCAATTAGGATTAGCCAAATTGGGTTCAATCTATGCTAGTCCTAATCCAATTAGGATTTGAATGAACCATGACTCAATTGAACTCTTCAATCCTAATCCAATTAGGAGTCATGTTGATTCATTAGATTAATAATTAATTTAGACTTAAGGAATCCTAATCTAATTAGGATGTATTTAATTTTAGTCCTAATCCAATTAGGACTCTATTTGAATCCGAAGTCCTAATCCAATTAGGATTTCTAGGAATCCTACTCCAAGTAGGAATCCAATTTTAATTCAAAATTCCTAATCTCATTAGGATTGTAGGAATCCTATTCCAAGTAGGAATTCCAGTCCTACTCCAACTAGGATTCCCAGCCCTAATCCAATTAGGACTCTAGGAATCCCTCCCGAAGTAGGATTTGTGTTTAAGTCTAATTAATTAATTCCCTTTGTTTCTTCTTCAACTTCTTATCAATCAAATTGATTTCTTGTGATTCCTAATCACGATTTCAACCATCGGATCGGTCAATACTTCTAGTGTGTGTGACCCCATAGGTTCTATTCTGACTGGTAGTGAGATATATTGTGATCTCTATCACTATATCATTGAAAACTCCTTTCAATGGGTTGGAACGATTCCAACTCAACTCATTAGGGTTTATCGATCATCAAGATAATCCCTATGAGTCCCACCATCCACCAGTGACACCTAGCAGCATGTAGTGGCTACCCAGCAGAATGGAATGATGAACCTCTAGGTACAGTTAACATGTGATACAGTCCTACTATCGTGGATCCCTACAGGACGGAGGTCATGGACAACTCGTCAAACCCCATCGTCTGTCATATGTCAAGATTTATTCGACTCGAGTTCGATAGTGAGAAACTCTTTCTCCACTGTGTATACTGCCCCGGCCGAGGTCTTACGAACTCAGTCTTATAAATCACATAGGATCTCTCCTTATCTATCAAGGTCGATAGATTCCATATAGGTGCATACCCTACTCCTACAGTGAACTTACTGCAGCCAATCTACACTGCATGGACCCATATGGCTAGAGACCATGTATGTGTGCAGTCAAACTACAATAACCTCACTGTGAGTAGCCGAAGCACCGCAGGTCAAAGGACCAGTCACACTACTGCAACATCAAGCAAGTCACTGACGAGTGGATAGACATCCAAGTGACTTCTTGTATTGGTCACGCTCAGTACCCTTGTTCTCTAACAAGCACCTGCACTATCACTTCAGTGTCCCTACACTGTGGACTCAAGTCTCGTCCATCCAGAAGGAGAGTGATCTGTGCACTGATCGGATCGATCACCGTCCTCGTGATGATCCTTTGATCAGGAGCATTTAGAAATTAATCACCAATGATACATGGCTCAAATTCTCAACTCTTGAGAATATGTATCATCATCTTATTAATTTCTTGGACGATTCATAGACACATAAACAATATGAATGAAAAGATGCCTTTTATTTATTCAATAATAAATAGTCAAGTACAAAATTATGTCCCTAGAATCAACAATGTGTCAGCCAAATTGGCTTCTAGGGCATACATCTAAGCGGGTCATCTGTTGAGGTCAATTGCAAGTCTTTCAAGTTATGGGTTACCCAGCACCTCATAGTTATGATATGGCCAAATTAGATTTGCCCCAAAATTATTTTCTAAAAGCACCAAAGAAATGGACCTGATTCGGATCCGAACCTGACTCGGACCCGACCCGATCTTCAACCGGGTCGGATCTGGGAAGGGATCCTTCTTTAGTCAAATTTGTACTCAATGTGCATTTTATCTCTAATTTATGAAAATCTGTGCCAAACCCAAATATAATATTAATTCAGTAAATTTATCATTAACGGTTAGCAATAATACTAATTTAGGTGACATGTAGGTCACACTTTTGTGCTCTCATCATACCCCCCAACTAGCTTATTGCTAGTCTCTAGCAATTTAGTGCGAATATGATAAAATAAGAGTGCAAAAGTGTTATTTATTATATAAATATACTAAGATAAATATTCACTTTCGTAGAGCATTACGATTGCACTTAGCACATGCAACAAGCCGTTAAACTCCTAGGTTATCCTAGTGGACGAGTGTTGTCTCGTGAGGGTTTGCAGTGAAGTTACCCACAAACTTCAGGGATTTCCAAATTTTAACTCAAAATTTGAACAAGTATTACTGTATGAAACTAGAATTGCAAGGACAATAGAGACTTGTTGTTATCATATTTAAAAAGACTCTAACTCAAGTTTCATTACACCCCATCTATCTGCTAACAAGTCAAGAATGTAGTGAGGTGCAAGATAGTATCATATAAATGAGTGGCTTTTACTTACTTCCAACATGATTACTCCATTTTTCAAGACTTTCTAGTGTTAAATGGTAATGAACACCCCGAATTTATTTATTCATTTATTTTTTTCAGACTAAATGTTAAGAAGAATGACTTGTGCAATATCTAGCCTTATTAAGCTTTCTAGCTAACCCATGTAGCGAGTGTTAGGCCAATGACTCCCGATCCAGATGGCTCAAGGCACTAGGTGTAGAGACACCCTAACAGGCTTAATAACTCAAGTTAACTAGGCTTTAAGGCCAAATTAGTCACTTAGAGTTTAATCTCAATCATCCTCACCTTTTTACGCGAACACTCGCTGCTTGCCAGGCAAGAGGTCCGGTTACTCAGTGAGAAGACTTAAAATAAACTCATTATTTTATTTTATTTTATCTCTTTTTTTTTTTGATTAGGGTGTTCATCACGCATGTAACTTTTAAATTATCCCGAAGATTAAAAGTATTCATATTAGTTGCAAGTATATATACCCCACTATTCATGTGCTTACGTGTAGGTGCTAAATCATCTTGTATCATGTTAGCAGAAGATAGGTGGGATGAAAACTCAAGCTAGAACTACTATCATATTCCTTAACTCAAAGCTATTGTCAAAGCAATTCCTACTTTCTACAGCCAAAAAGATTAGATTTTGAGTTAAAAATTTGAATTCCTTTTTTTTTAAAAAAAGAAAAATCAAAAATATTCTCACCTCCATACCTAAATCTAACATTGTCCTCAATGTTAAAGAAAATTTAAAGTAATAATAGGACAGAGGAGAAGTTACCTGATATGGGTGTGTAAAGTGACAATTGGGGCCAAAAACCTCAAAACCTGTATGTTTGTCATTTATTGAATTCTTTTTTTTTCTTCAAATTTTTTTTTATAATATTTATATGTTGGGTTGCCTCCCGAAGAGCGCTAAGTTTTATGTCTTCAGCCAGACAATTCCGATTTACTCATAATAGACAGGGTCGGTCAGAAGTGTCTCCTCGACTTCTGGACTCAGATACTCAAGGTATAGTTTTAAACGATGTCCATTGACTTGAAAAGACCTACCATCCTTGGTATTGCATATTACTACTGCACCATGCGGGTGCACTTTCTCTACTGTGTATGGGCCAGTCCAGCGAGATTTAAGTTTTTCAGGAAATAGATGTAATCGAGAATCATATAAAAGAACTTTTTGTCCTTGGTTAAACTCTTTACGAGTAATCATTTTATCATGCATGACTTTCATGCGATCCTTGTACTTCTTAACACACTCGTAAGCATCATTCCTAATTTCTTCAAGCTTGTCGAGCTGAAGCTTTCTATGTTCTCCCGCCTTGTCGAGATTGAAATTTAGGCGTTTGATTGCCCAATACGTCTTGTGTTCTAACTCGACAGGTAAATGGCAAGCCTTGCCATAGACAATCCTATATAGGTGTTGGCCGCCCTGCACCGGAACCCACTCACACCGGTACAACCACCAACGTTGGACAAGCAAAGAGAGAAGCAAACGGATAAGCACTCTCTCGCTCCCTCGACACCGGACTCAAGGATCACCGCTTCGCTTCCGCTACGAAGGGCAAAAGATTACCCCGTGGTATCAATAGGGTAAAACACTTGAGCACCGCAACGGATTATCAAACCAAAGGAAGAAGAAATAGAAAGAAAATAGCAAAGCAAACACAAAGATGTAACGAGGTTCGGCTACAAGTAGCCTACGTCCTCCACCGCTCCAAATCTCAATTAGGATGAACAGATTACAGAGATAGCACACACCAAACGATCACACACGATCGCTCTACAAGAGATTCACACAGAATTCCCTTTGCACAAGAAGTAGGATCCCAATCCTCTTCTTCTCTAGAACCCTAGACGCACAAAACAAGAGTCTCTCTCGAAATATCCTTGAATATCTCTACTCCTAGGGCTCTCATGAGTCCTATATATAGTCTCAAGACCTTCAGATGATCATAGCCGTCGAAACGCTATCAAAAAACACCAAAAGAAAATCGTCCGTACGATTTTCCGTGAGCCCGAGTCGACTCGGCTGTGGTTCGAGTCGACTCTGGCACGTCTGGACAAAACTAGCACGATCTAGAGTCGACTCGACTGTAGCTCGAGTCGACTCGACGATGCTTCGAGTCGACTCGACTGTAGCTCGAGTCGACTCTGACAGTCCAGACAGAAACGTGTTTTTCTCGGTCTTCTGGCCTTTCTCCTTCCGGGTCGACTCGACTGTTCCCGAGTCGACTCGACTGTAGCTCGAGTCGACTCCGACAGTCCGCCAGACAGAATTATACAGAATTGATTCTCCTTCAATTCTCTTCATCACCAATGGTCTCCACATACCCCAACAATCTCCCACTTGGAGACCTTGGGTATATCTTCTTGTTACTTGGCTCTCCTCTGTGCTCCCACTGAAACTGAATCATCCTAATGAAATCGGTACGATGCCTCCTCAACGTCTTCAAGCATGAAGACCAGCAGAAGCTGAACAACACCTCAGCTTCTCCACCGTGACGACCTTCGTCAACATATCTGCAGGATTCTGACTTGTATGAATCTTCTCCAACTTGACGAGTCCCTGCTCGAGCAATGACCTCACGAAGTGGTACCGTATGTCAATATGCTTCGTCCTTGAATGGAAAGCTGAATTCTTTGCCAGATGAATTGCACTTTGACTATCTGAATATAACATGCAATCCTTCTGCTCCTTCCCAAGCTCCTTCATCAAGCCCTGAAGCCATATTAGTTCCTTGCACGCCTCTGTGGCTGCCACATACTCCGCCTCCGTAGTCGACAATGCAACAACTGGTTGCTGTTGGGAACCCGCCCATGCCGCTGATATTTCAAAAATTTTTCAGATGGCAGCGGAATCGGCATGCACGAGTTCGACGTTCATCTCATGAACGTTGTTTCGAGACCTTTCGTAATTAGGTAAGAATTAAATCCTTTTAAAACTAATAGGAAGATCAAATCTTTACCTTGCGCGGGTAGATGATCACCGCGAATCTGAATTCGTGGTTTTAGGAAGAGGGTTCGCTTGAAGCCGTTCAAACGTCCGGCCTCTACGGGTATCCACACGAAGCAGAGGACCGATCAAAGCTTTCTCGTCTCCCCGGGGTGCTAGCTCCCTTGCAGAGACTTCCTTTGATGGCTGATCTCCTCTCTTTCTTTCAACTCTTGAAAGTGCTTGAGAGGAGGAAGAAGAAGAAGGGACTCAAGGAAGAAGAACACAGCTTCTGCAGCCTTCTTTCTTTTCCCTGCGTTGGAAGAAGGATTGGAGGAAGAGGATGACGCCAACGCTTGGACTTTGCTCTCCCTTTGCTTGCGGCTGAACCAAGAGAGGAGGGGGCTGGTGGCGGCAGCAAGAGGAGGAAGAGAGCTCTTAGCTAGGGCGCCGGCCTCATGCCTCCTTATAAAGCCATCTAGGGCTCCTACAATCTAGGAGCCCTAGACATATTGCCTAAGAGGGAAGGGGGGCGCCGGCCCTTCTCTTCATGCCACACACAAGGAGAGGAGGAGGGGCGTGAACCCTCCTTCTTGTGATGCCCTAATCCTCTTCCAAAGAGGATTGGGTGCCTCTCTTATGGTTTAATCCCAATCCAATTAGGATTAGCCAAATTGGGTTCAATCTATGCTAGTCCTAATCCAATTAGGATTTGAATGAACCATGACTCAATTGAACTCTTCAATCCTAATCCAATTAGGAGTCATGTTGATTCATTAGATTAATAATTAATTTAGACTTAAGGAATCCTAATCTAATTAGGATGTATTTAATTTTAGTCCTAATCCAATTAGGACTCTATTTGAATCCGAAGTCCTAATCCAATTAGGATTTCTAGGAATCCTACTCCAAGTAGGAATCCAATTTTAATTCAAAATTCCTAATCTCATTAGGATTGTAGGAATCCTATTCCAAGTAGGAATTCCAGTCCTACTCCAACTAGGATTCCCAGCCCTAATCCAATTAGGACTCTAGGAATCCCTCCCGAAGTAGGATTTGTGTTTAAGTCTAATTAATTAATTCCCTTTGTTTCTTCTTCAACTTCTTATCAATCAAATTGATTTCTTGTGATTCCTAATCACGATTTCAACCATCGGATCGGTCAATACTTCTAGTGTGTGTGACCCCATAGGTTCTATTCTGACTGGTAGTGAGATATATTGTGATCTCTATCACTATATCATTGAAAACTCCTTTCAATGGGTTGGAACGATTCCAACTCAACTCATTAGGGTTTATCGATCATCAAGATAATCCCTATGAGTCCCACCATCCACCAGTGACACCTAGCAGCATGTAGTGGCTACCCAGCAGAATGGAATGATGAACCTCTAGGTGCAGTTAACATGTGATACAGTCCTACTATCGTGGATCCCTACAGGACGGAGGTCATGGACAACTCGTCAAACCCCATCGTCTGTCATATGTCAAGATTTATTCGACTCGAGTTCGATAGTGAGAAACTCTTTCTCCACTGTGTATACTGCCCCGGCCGAGGTCTTACGAACTCAGTCTTATAAATCACATAGGATCTCTCCTTATCTATCAAGGTCGATAGATTCCATATAGGTGCATACCCTACTCCTACAGTGAACTTACTGCAGCCAATCTACACTGCATGGACCCATATGGCTAGGGACCATGTATGTGTGCAGTCAAACTACAATAACCCCACTGTGAGCAGCCGAAGCACCGCAGGTCAAAGGACCAGTCACACTACTGCAACATCAAGCAAGTCACTGACGAGTGGATAGACATCCAAGTGACTTCTTGTATTGGTCACGCTCAGTTCCCTTGTTCTCTAACAAGCACCTGCACTATCACTTCAGTGTCCCTACACTGTGGACTCAAGTCTCGTCCATCCAGAAGGAGAGTGATCTGTGCCCTGATCGGATCGATCACCGTCCTCGTGATGATCCTTTGATCAGGAGCATTTAGAAATTAATCACCAATGATACATGGCTCAAATTCTCAACTCTTGAGAATATATATCATCATCTTATTAATTTCTTGGACGATTCATAGACACATAAACAATATGAATGAAAAGATGCCTTTTATTTATTCAATAATAAATAGTCAAGTACAAAATTATGTCCCTAGAATCAACAATGTGTCAGCCAAATTGGCTTCTAGGGCATACATCTAACAATCTCCCACTTGCACTAAAGCCAATTGGTCATATATCTTAGGCCCATCTTCTCAAGGTGGGCTTCAGTCTTTTGCTGACTCAGCTGCTTAGTGAAAGGGTCTGCCACGTTATCCGCGGAGTCTACTCTCTGCACCTCTACATATTTCTTCTCCACATAGTCGCGTATGAGGTGAAAGCGCCGCTCTATATGCTTAGACTTCTGATGAGACCTTGGCTCCTTAGCAAGGGCTATGGCGCCATTGTTATCGCAGTAGAGTGTTATGGCATCTGATGTCATCACATCCAGCTCTGCAATGAATTTCTTGAACCCGAAGCCTTCCTTAGCAGCTTCAGAGGCGGCGATGTATTCGGCTTCCATAGTCGAATCAGCAATGATCGGTTGTTTAGAACTCTTCCAATTCACCATACCACCATTGCACAAGAACACGTATCCAGATGTTGACTTCCTGTCATCGACATCAGTCATGAAGTCTGAATCTGTGTACCCTTCTACCTTTAACTCTGATGATCCTCCAAAAACCAAGAATAAATCTTTAGTTCTTCTCAAGTACTTAAGAATATTCTTCACAGCTGTCCAGTGTTCTTCACCTGGATTCGACTGATATCTGCTTGTGACACTCACAGCAAGAGCTATATCAGGTCGTGTACATAGCATGGCATACATGAGGCTTCCTATTGCCGATGCATAAGGAATCTTGCTCATGCGTTGAATCTCCTCAGGTGTGTTGGGGCACATCTTCTTGGAGAGATGAATTCCATGCCTTAGGGGTAAGAGACCCCTCTTGGAGTTTTCCATGCTGAACCTCTTCAGCACCTCCTCTATGTACATTTTCTGTGGCAGGCCAAGCATCCTTTTAGATCTATCTCTATAGACCTTTATTCCCAAGATATAGGATGCTTCCCCAAGGTCTTTCATGGAGAATTCTTTTGACAACCAGACCTTGACCGAGGTTAGCATGGGAATATCATTCCCAATCAGGAGAATGTCATCTACGTACAGTACGAGAAAAGCGACAGCACTCCCACTAACCTTTTTATAAACACATGGTTCCTCCTCGTTTTTGATGAAATCAAACGTTTTGATTGTATCATCGAAACGAGTGTTCCAACTCCGAGAGGCTTGCTTTAGTCCATAGATGGACCTTTGCAGCTTGCAGACCTTGTGATCTCTATCACTGGAAGTGAAACCCAAAGGCTGTTCCATATAGATATCTTCATCAAGATATCCATTCAGGAAAGCAGTTTTCACATCCATCTGCCAGATTTCATAATCATGAAATGCTGCAATGGCAAGCAATGTTCGGATGGATTTTAGCATGGCTACAGGTGAAAAGGTCTCCTGATAGTCAATGCCTTCGCGCTGACTATACCCTTTCGCCACAAGCCTTGCCTTATAGGTCTCTACCTCTCCATCCGAACCTATCTTCCTTTTGTAGATCCATTTGCATCCAATAGGTACAATACCTTCTGGTGGATCTACTAAGGTCCAGACTTGGTTGGAATGCATGGAGTCTATCTCTGACTTCATAGCTTCCAGCCATTTCTCGGAATCGATATCAGATATCGCCTCGTTGTAGGTTTTGGGATCCTGTATGTGATCCCTATCTCCCACTAGGAACATTTCCTCAGTATCCTCTTCAAGTATACCTAAGTATCTATCGGGAGGATGGGAGACCCTACTAGATCTACGAGGTGGTCGAGGGACATCGTGTACTGGCTCTGTATGAATGGGTTCTATAGGATCCATGACTCGTTGCTTTTCAGAGACTTTCTCTTCAAGCTCAATTTTCCTCCCACTGCCTCTATCAAGGATAAACTGATTTTCCAAGAAGATGGCATGACGGCTCACAAACACATTGTGATCCTCTGAGACGTAAAAATTGTATCCTAATGACTCTTTAGGATATCCTATAAAACGAGCACTTATGGTCCTAGCCTCTAACTTGTCCGCCTGTAGTCGCTTGACGTGGGCCGGACATCCCCAAATCTTGAGATGACCCAGACTTGGTTTCTTACCATGCCATATCTCATACGGTGTGGTAGGAACGGATTTAGAGGGAACTCTATTCAATAAATAAATCGCTGTGAGTAAGGCATCTCCCCAAAGGAACATAGGTAAATCAGTGAAGCTCATCATGGACCTGACCATATCCAATAGGGTCCGATTTCTCCTCTCTGACACCCCGTTGAGTTGAGGTGTACCCGGAGGTGTCCATTGTGAGACTATGCCGTTTTCTTTGAGATAGTCCCGGAATTCTCCACTAAGGTATTCTCCTCCCCGATCTGATCGAAGAGCCTTAAGAGGTTTTCCAGTTTGTTTTTCTACTTCATTCTTGAACTCTTTGAACTTTTCAAAGGATTCAGACTTGTGTTTCATAAGATACACATACCCATACCGTGAATAATCATCGGTAAAGGTAATGAAGTAAGAATAACGTCCCCTGGCTAGCACATCGAATGGGCCACATACATCTGTATGTACTAGGGTAAGTATTTCAGTGGTCCTCTCCCCATGTCCTACAAAGGGTAGTCTAGCCATCTTTCCTTGAAGACAGGACTCGCAAACTGGATATGACTCGGAAGTCAATGAGCCTAAGAGCCCATCTTTATCCATTTTGTTCATTCTATCTTCTCCAATATGGCCAAGTCTGAGGTGCCACAAATATCTTTGGTTTATCTCATCTCTGGATCTTTTGGATCCTTTGGCACTCACATCTTGCTCGGTAACATTCACAGATACATCCATATGTAAATGGTAGAGACTGTCAATCATAAAACCACGTGCGACTATTTTATTTCTCAAATAAATAGAACAGCAGTCTTTGTCAAATGTAAAAACATGACCTTCCTGTGCTAGACATGAAACAGAAATCAAATTTCTGCTAGCAACAGGTACATAATAACAGTCTCTAAGTATTAAACTAAATCCAGACGGTAGTCGCAGATGGTAGGTGCCCACAGCCACAGCAGCAACTTTTGCCCCGTTGCCAACCCGAAGGGTTACCGCACCTTCCGCCAGCCTTCTACTTTCCTTTAGACCCTGCATGGTAGTGCACAAATGAGCACTAGAACCAGAATCTATAACCCAACTAGAAGTAGAAGAAACCGTTAGATTAGTTTCAATAATGAGCAAGTCTATACCTTCTGAAGGTGTGTCACCTTTCTTGTTCTTTAGGCTCTCGAGGTATGAAGGACAGTTTCTCTTCCAGTGGCCTTCGACATTGCAGTGGAAACATTTTCCTTTGTCGTTAGCCTTTTTCTTTTGAACTTCCTTCTTTGGCTTCTTGTCTTTCTTCTGCTTCTTTGCAGGCTTCTTTTTCTTCCAAGTAGACTTTCTCTTGGAACCAGAAGTCAACTCAGCAGCGAGGACATTGCCCCTTGAACCTTTCAAGGCTCCCTCAGCAGTTACCAACATGTTGATTAGTTCAGTCTTAGTGCATTCAATCTTATTCATGTGGTAGTTTACTATAAACTGACCAAATGAATCAGGAAGTGACTGTAGGATCAAATCCACTTGCAATTCCTTGTGCATGTCCATACCGAGCTTCTCAAGCTCCTCTAAGTCCTTGATCATGGTCAGACCGTGATCATGGACAGACTGCCCTTCGCGCATCTTCGCTTTGAAAAGCCTCTTGGACACTTCAAAACGAGCTGTGCGACTCTGCTCACCATACAACTCTTGTAGGTGTGCCAGTATGTCCCTAGCAGTCTTTATATTTTCATGCTGGCATTGGAGTTCATTAGACATAGATGCCATCATATAGCATTTTACTCTAATGTCATCGTCCAACCACTTTTTATGCATCTCACGCTGAACATCAGTGGGACGTGCTGGTAATGTGGGGATATCTGAATCGAGTATATAGCCTATCTTCTCACAGTCCAAAACTATTTTGAGATTTCTAAGCCAGTCCTTGTAATTGGTTCCGGTCAGTCGGTTGGTCTCAAGAATACGGGTCAAAGGGTTTGAAGCCGACATTGTATCTGCAGAGAGTAAAGATTCTAGTTAGACTCTTGTACTTGATCCTAATCTGTCCTAAGGTCTTTTAGAACAAATATGACTCCCACTATTTTCTCGAATTCCTCACACTCCCCTGGTAGGAAAATGAAAATCCCACACGACTAGGGTTTCTAGTGGGTACTGCGGTCCCACCAATTCACATGCCACCTCACCTAACAGTTATTGGTGACACATAGATGGATGAGTGTACAACTCTTGTACAATGCTTCTCAAGCATGTTGCAGTGCAACTTGGTCTCTAAGCCATGAAGACCTCACCTAACAGTTATTGGTCCCATTTCTTAGTTAAGTCAGACCCACTGTATAACCGTAGGAATAAAGTCGTCATTGGGTCCTCACCTAACAGTTATTGGTGCCCAACCCCACCTTTACCCTACAACATCTCATGTCTATAGAGAGGTCCAGCCCCCCAATGCAACTTGACCACTGTATCCAGCCGAGACAAGTCAACATCAGAAAGGCCTTAGCAGCTCTACTACAGTGGAAGACCTATTGACTTAATATTGGTTAATCAGGTCTTAGTGTTTGCAACTTGAGCCTTTCATAAGAGGTAATCGAACAATTGGCCAGGTAAGCAGGTGGGAGGCTCCCCTTACTCAGAGAGTAAGGTCCTAATTAAGTAACCACCTTTCATGCTTTCCTAGACACCAATTAGATCAATTAATCTAATATGACTTGCTCATGTCGGTTCACTCTCGACTTGATTGAGAAGGTTTTAATTTAGGTCTCAATTGGGTTTGCTACATCACATGTAGACCTATCTACCCGACTCTCATTCACATCACATGCAAACGGCGCATTGCAGGCAGTTATAATCGCGGCATCAAATTAAAGCTAAACTTTAACTAGGTGATGATCATGGATTCTAATTAGGTCGTATTACAAGCACATGCACATCAATCGATCAAGTGGTCTTCAACTCTTGAATTGGATCCAAGCTTCCTTGATTCGATCCTTGATCAACTCTTGATCCCATCGCCATCAACTGCTTAGACCCCTGTTCATCTCATGCATCGTCTTCGACTTGATCGTTGATGTACATTACATCACAGAAATACAACCAGATGTAAAATAAAAATAAAAATAATTTACATCTCCTTTTAGGGGGCACGCAGGCCTCTCAAAACATCAAATAAGATGCATGCAAGCATCTGAAAAATTACATGACATCGCAGATCACATCGCAGGTCATTACATTTGATACCAAAAGGGGTTGAATCCTATGATCATCACCGTATGCTACAATTATAATTTTCAGATCTGAAACTTAACTGATTATATCATGACATAGGTCGCTGATCATGCTAATCATGATTCTAAACTTTGTAATCCCATTAACAATGCAATTAGAATCATCTTTTTATCACATAAAAATCAGCATGTAAAAATTCAGCACCCCTGAAAAAATCTGCATGCAGAATTTTTCAGCATGCATGATCAATCAATTTTCAGATCTAATAAGCCTTTAAATATTTAATTCTTACCTTAATCTACGAAGCCTAGGCTCTGATACCACTGTTGGGAACCCGCCCATGCCGCTGATATTTCAAAAATTTTTCAGATGGCAGCGGAATCGGCATGCACGAGTTCGACGTTCATCTCATGAACGTTGTTTCGAGACCTTTCGTAATTAGGTAAGAATTAAATCCTTTTAAAACTAATAGGAAGATCAAATCTTCACCTTGCGCGGGTAGATGATCACCGCGAATCTGAATTCGTGGTTTTAGGAAGAGGGTTCGCTTGAAGCCGTTCAAACGTCCGGCCTCTACGGGTATCCACACGAAGCAGAGGACCGATCAAAGCTTTCTCGTCTCCCCGGGGTGCTAGCTCCCTTGCAGAGACTTCCTTTGATGGCTGATCTCCTCTCTTTCTTTCAACTCTTGAAAGTGCTTGAGAGGAGGAAGAAGAAGAAGGGACTCAAGGAAGAAGAACACAGCTTCTGCAGCCTTCTTTCTTTTCCCTGCGTTGGAAGAAGGATTGGAGGAAGAGGATGACGCCAACGCTTGGACTTTGCTCTCCCTTTGCTTGCGGCTGAACCAAGAGAGGAGGGGGCTGGTGGCGGCAGCAAGAGGAGGAAGAGAGCTCTTAGCTAGGGCGCCGGCCTCATGCCTCCTTATAAAGCCATCTAGGGCTCCTACAATCTAGGAGCCCTAGACATATTGCCTAAGAGGGAAGGGGGGCGCCGGCCCTTCTCTTCATGCCGCACACAAGGAGAGGAGGAGGGGCGTGAACCCTCCTTCTTGTGATGCCCTAATCCTCTTCCAAAGAGGATTGGGTGCCTCTCTTATGGTTTAATCCCAATCCAATTAGGATTAGCCAAATTGGGTTCAATCTATGCTAGTCCTAATCCAATTAGGATTTGAATGAACCATGACTCAATTGAACTCTTCAATCCTAATCCAATTAGGAGTCATGTTGATTCATTAGATTAATAATTAATTTAGACTTAAGGAATCCTAATCTAATTAGGATGTATTTAATTTTAGTCCTAATCCAATTAGGACTCTATTTGAATCCGAAGTCCTAATCCAATTAGGATTTCTAAGAATCCTACTCCAAGTAGGAATCCCAGCCCTACTCCAACTAGGATTCCCAGCCCTAATCCAATTAGGACTCTAGGAATCCCTCCCGAAGTAGGATTTGTGTTTAAGTCTAATTAATTAATTCCCTTTGTTTCTTCTTCAACTTCTTATCAATCAAATTGATTTCTTGTGATTCCTAATCACGATTTCAACCATCGGATCGGTCAATACTTCTAGTGTGTGTGACCCCATAGGTTCTATTCTGACTGGTAGTGAGATATATTGTGATCTCTATCACTATATCATTGAAAACTCCTTTCAATGGGTTGGAACGATTCCAACTCAACTCATTAGGGTTTATCGATCATCAAGATAATCCCTATGAGTCCCACCATCCACCAGTGACACCTAGCAGCATGTAGTGGCTACCCAGCAGAATGGAATGATGAACCTCTAGGTGCAGTTAACATGTGATACAGTCCTACTATCGTGGATCCCTACAGGACGGAGGTCATGGACAACTCGTCAAACCCCATCGTCTGTCATATGTCAAGATTTATTCGACTCGAGTTCGATAGTGAGAAACTCTTTCTCCACTGTGTATACTGCCCCGGCCGAGGTCTTACGAACTCAGTCTTATAAATCACATAGGATCTCTCCTTATCTATCAAGGTCGATAGATTCCATATAGGTGCATACCCTACTCCTACAGTGAACTTACTGCAGCCAATCTACACTGCATGGACCCATATGGCTAGGGACCATGTATGTGTGCAGTCAAACTACAATAACCCCACTGTGAGCAGCCGAAGCACCGCAGGTCAAAGGACCAGTCACACTACTGCAACATCAAGCAAGTCACTGACGAGTGGATAGACATCCAAGTGACTTCTTGTATTGGTCACGCTCAGTACCCTTGTTCTCTAACAAGCACCTGCACTATCACTTCAGTGTCCCTACACTGTGGACTCAAGTCTCGTCCATCCAGAAGGAGAGTGATCTGTGCACTGATCGGATCGATCACCGTCCTCGTGATGATCCTTTGATCAGGAGCATTTAGAAATTAATCACCAATGATACATGGCTCAAATTCTCAACTCTTGAGAATATGTATCATCATCTTGTTAATTTCTTGGACGATTCATAGACACATAAACAATATGAATGAAAAGATGCCTTTTATTTATTCAATAATAAATAGTCAAGTACAAAATTATGTCCCTAGAATCAACAATGTGTCAGCCAAATTGGCTTCTAGGGCATACATCTAACAGTTGCAACCTGGAAATCCAACTGACGGCTCCACTACCCAAGGTGAACAAGTACCCTGTCGTGCTTCTCCTGCCGTCCAAGTCCCCTACTGATGAGAATGCAAAATGTCATATTTTTCTTTCTTAATGTTTAGTCTTGTATACTTATTTTGTGCCTAAATGTACTCATTATTCTTATATTTTGATTTAGGATGCAAATGGAAGCGTTAAGTACAAAACGAAGCTAGTTGGATGATTTTGGACAGTTTCGATATTACTTC